>NW_022263723.1:0-44757 GCF_002021735.2 Oncorhynchus kisutch
AGAGCCAGAGACATTGATTACCGAAGCGAGGAGAGTAGCAACGCCACAGACAAATGAAATGTTTTGATATCGTAACTCTTTGGGAATGCCTCTTTAAAACTTGGTTGTATCGACGCATTGCATTCTATGTAACTCGTACTACCCGTCTGGACTGTATGATGGACTGGACGGTTAGCAGTCGGGCCCTATTGTGGTGCATTTTCACGTTACTGTGTAGTATTGACCACTTCAAAGGGTAAGTAGCTAACCTAACTTACGATACTGAACCTTAGTGGGAGGAATTGACATATTGGCTACTAGTTAGCTAATGGGTTTAGTGGTTAACACCTAGCTAATATTTACAACTAGTTAGCTAGCTGATATTTTTGGCTAAATGGTATTAAGCTAGCTAACGTTAGCTAGTATACTTGGCTGGTTGGCTAGCTAACAACCAGTTATATATTTTATGCCTAGTTAACTAGTGTCGACTCCAACTAAGCTAAGGCTAATATAGTATGTTGTTAAATTGCTTGAAGTAGCTACTGTAGTATTAGCTAGTCTCCTGTTTTTGTAGTAGGGGTAAAATTACAGATAATGTAGTGTACAGCATTTATTCAACAACCTAGCCATTAAGTCACACTAGTTGGCTAATCTAACCATGCCATAAGATGAAGCCAAGGCATTAGAGCCAGGCTGGGGACCCTAGCTAAATTGATACGATTAGACTTTAGACCCCCATGTAAAGAGTCTGTCAGTAAAGACCAATCAGGTGAAGTTCCACCACCTCACTAGTTGCTGGAGCAAGCCCTTTGCTCTGTGTTAAATGTTTCTTTCTAAAACATAAAATAAAAATATTCTGATAGTGCTTTCAAAATGTAGCTATCCAACATGTCGCTTTATGAATAGCAGTGCAGGGATGTTTGTTTAACACACTCAGTGCCCTAGTAATTCAGCATGCTTGTTCTGGTTGTGCTCACACTCTTGCAGTCAGACTTGTAGTAGAGCTGGGCAAAAATCCATATAACGATAAATTGACTATTGTCATGATAACAATACATTGAACTATAAGTTAACATTAATGTGGGTCAGTTTTTATTTTTTATTTATTACCCTTAATATTACTACTTTGAATGTTGTAGCTATCAGTTTCCCATCAACAATCACCCATATTAGAAAACGTATTTAATTTAAAACTTCACATTTCTCTAGTAGGCCCCTATAGGGTATTTATTGTAATGAATGATATCAGCAAAATGTCCATGATAAGTGGTCGGTTTGGTTGGTGTTGACAATTTTCGGTTCATTGTCCCAGTTATACTTGCAGGCCGTGCTACCATGTGCGTATAGACAAGTGTTCAGTCTGTGTATGTTCTGTTTGACTGTGTGTGGGCGTCCTATCTTATCACAAGGCCAATGGCTGTGCAGGCACTGTGTGCTGCTGTATTAGGGTCTGTGCAGAGACGGTGCCACTGAATTTTGACAAGTGGAAGGAAGCTAAAATGGCCATGCACAGAGGAATCACAAAACAAACATGCTTGATGTTTTAAGTCTCTGCACACACTAATATCTGGCCATCTGACCTGCCTACGTGTGCATTGCATGTGGGCAAAACAAGTAGACAATTAAATAAAACCACAGTGAAATTTAATGCAAGGTGGTGTTGAGGGCAAGATGCTCAAGATGGGACACGCAGGTTGTTCAACACAAAATATACATAACCTGGTCATGCATGGCCATTTGTACACCATGTCAGTTTAATTTCTTCACCTTTTCAAAAAACATTTCCTCTTAGATTTTGATCTGTGGTCACCAGATAATGAGCATCATCAGTTCCTGTCTTAATTCATGCCTGCACACAAACTGTGAGCGCTACAGCGAGTCTACAAATGGGAGGAAACATTCAGACTGTTTTGGAAATGTTCCATTGAAGGTGAATTAATGGAGGCAAGGTTGATAAAGCACTTGATAGAGTCAAGCATTAATTACCTTGTACAAATTGTCAAATTTGCTGTCAATAACACCTCTTCAAGGCAATGGTCTGTTCTGATATAGCAGGTCAGTTAACAGGGATCCTGCAGATTTGGGTTGGAAGGTAATTTCTACATTCAGTTCCACTAAGTATTTCTGAAGCAGCTTGTACCGTGTCTGGTTTCTGTTCTCCATGTCCCTTCTGGAGGGTGCATCTAGCGTCAATGTTTTTCACTCTCTTTTTGATTAGGCCTATGAATTCTGTAGGCTAGTGCCTCTTAGTGGTTCCAGTAGTGGTTGAGAACATTTAGGCCTAAGCCTAGATGCAATGTAAAAATTAAAAAAATACACTCTCAACGGTCTCTACCAGTGAGACCTTTAGCTCTAAGCATCAGTAGCATTACATTACACTGAAAAAGTACTTGTTTGCCCCTCCTTTGTGTTCCCTCTTCCCTGGAAGGCTTTGATTCCTATTGACTGATGGTGGGAAACCTGCCAATCACATGTACCTGATACCACTGCCCGAGAACTCTTAGGCATGTTCATTCTGTCTCTCTAATGGAACATGGCCTCATTGCAGAGGCAGAGTGAAAGCTCGGAACCTGCCAAGAATTGTTTCGTCAAGTTTGGGTACATTATGTAACCCTAGCAGTGTTACGCAATGTCTGACTTCTTTCCCTGGTAAAAAGCATTAGGACATGTAAACCAAACGGGGCCTGCTCCAATGACCTTTTCTCTCTACTCCCGCTCCCAGATACAGACCAGTATAGAACTGAACTCCCCTCCTCTATACTATCAATCATACCGTATAGCCTAACAACCGCGTACAGATGTCTCAAGGATGCACTTTTAGGCCTGTAGGTGTTAAACGTTGTTTCGAACAGAGTGCTGCTTCTCACAAACTCCAACCGTCTGACAGATGTTCCAGAGATGTTGATTTTGAAACTGAGAGCAGGCTGGAGGTTTGTGGGGATGAATAATAATACATTGACATTGATGGTTATTGTTTTTCTGTTCCTGGTACTGTTCTTATGAGGTGATAAACCAGTGGGAACAACCACAGGTGTCCAGTATTGACACAAGCTCTCTCCGGTGTGTAGACTGTAAGATTACAGCAGGGTTAACTGAACAAACAAACCCAGGAACACACACGCTTCCTTCTTTTTTATACCAAATACATTTTTAGATAAACTGCTAAATAAATGAGCTGTAGCTAGCAAACAGCACCTAAGTGAAGTGGTTAGGTTATAATTGCTTTGATTTCATCAGATAGGCCTAGCGTCATACAGTAACCTTGGTTTTCTTTCGTTACTCCAGCAGGCCGAGTGTGTTTGGTCTGGTCAATTTCGTAGACTGTAGACGGCTGGGAGGAAGACAACATTACAAGGCTGTCTGATTCATAGAAGGCCAGGGGTGATTCACTGAAGTGTACTCTGTTTGTTCTGGATGCCATGTGCTCCTCAGGCCCTGGCTTGCTGGTTGTGATGGGGGGGGGGGGGGGGGGGGGGGGCACATTGGTTTCTGGCCTAACAGCACTTAGGCCTAGTTCTCCCTTGTAAGTGTCTGAGTGCTGGGTAGGGCCTGGAGTAATTATAGATCAGTGATCTGCCTTTAACAGAAACAGCAGGGAATAGTTATACTATCCTGAGTGCCCTTTGGAGGGCATGTTTCATCCCATTGAATTAAGATGTTCAATTCTATGTTCTACTGTTCTAACTTTGGTTTGGCTGGAGGAGTGGGGGTGGGGTTAGTGGAGTAGGTTGGTACACACACAAGTCATGCAAGGTATTAAAATCCCTCTGGCCCTAGCTGCCTCCTTTAGCTGGGTCATGGCTATAAGAGATGTATAGCTTTTGTGAAATGAATGTCAAAATATGTTTTTGGTGTATTTTAGCTATCCCTAACCCTTCCTAACCTTAACCTGCTATGCTAATTATCCTAACCTGCTAGGGAAAGTTTAATTTTTTTACAAAAGCTGTATCCCATCTAGTCAAAACCCATGAGCAGCCAGAGCACTCTACAGTACAGACACTCCCACCTGGCCTCTTCCTGTGCCAAAATCAAAATGAAGACTACGTATCGCATATCAGTGTGATGTTTTTTTTTTTTAAAGATCCCTTGCACTCACTGACCACAGAGACTTCTAAGGAAAGAAACACCCCCTTGGATTGACTGGGCCTCTGTCAGAGCCTAAAGTGTGGTCAGTGATTCAGGCGCGGCATACACCCACTTACGCCTGCATACATTTTTGGTTGTTTCATTCCTTCTCTCCAAAATTGCTGTCCATGTTTTTCTACTGAACCCAGTCAAAGTCTGCCCATGTGGGCTTGTGTCCCTCTCCCAGAGAGAGTGATGTGAGAAGGACTGGAGAGAAACACATTCACATGTCCATCTCAGCCCACTCTTTGTCTGTGCGGTGACTGAGAGAGACATTTCTCCCTGAGTTCCACAGTAAAGCAAGCCGACCATGCTTTCTTTATCAGCCCAATATTTTTTTATGTAACCTTTATTTAACTAGGCAAGTCAGTTAAGAAAAGAACAAATACAATGACTGCCTACCCTGGACGACACTGGGCAAATTGTGAGCCGCCCTATGGGACTCCCAATCACGGCCAGTTGTGATACAGCCTAGCATCGAACCAGGATCTGTAATGACACCTCTTGCACTGAGATGCAGTGCCTTAGACCGCTGCGCCACTCGGGAGCCAAAATGGTGATATTGGTGACTCTGCAGACAGCAGCGTGGCTCTTTTGCAGAAGTTCTTAAATCTTGGCACACGTGTTCCTCCTCACACCCTTTGTGCACTAGCTGCACTCTTCAGTCTCCCAGTCCTGACCCCCAGACCCTTACCTAGCCTTCCTCCCCACTCTTCAGTCTCCCAGTCCTGACCCTTACCTAGCCTTCCTCCCCACTCTTCAGTCTCCCAGTCCTGACCCTTACCTAGCCTTCCTCCCCACTCTTCAGTCTCCCAGTCCTGACCCTTACCTAGCCTTCCTCCCCACTCTTCAGTCTCCCAGTCCTGACCCTTACCTAGCCTTCCTCCCCACTCTTCAGTCTCCCAGTCCTGACCCTTACCTAGCCTTCCTCCCCACTCTTCAGTCTCCCTTTTGAAAACAACAAATAAAGGCTCTGCATGGTCAATCTGACATCTGAAGTGGCCGTACAGCATTTACTGCAAAGCAGCCTCCAGTCTTCAGAGCTTTCATGCTTATTGTGCTTAGCGGAGCAGAGCTATTGTGAAGGAGGTTGTCAAAGGAGTGAGTTTGTTTTATACAGGACGTACTGCCCCAACCTACTGTCAACCAATTATGTAAAAAAAAAAAGATATATATATATATATATGAGGCACAGAGCTTGATTTGGCCTCTGCGTGCCTCCTTTTCTAATTTTTCAAGTGAAGTGAAGGTCTTGTTAGGGACTATGCGAGCACAGACGAACTGAAGCATGCAGAATCCTTAACTCCCCCGCAGGCAGGTAGCGAGACCTAACCCCTCATCTGCTCCTAAGTGTTTTACACAGCCAGTTTGGGGAGGGGGTAATGTTTGGCGATATGGGGCAGCAGTTAATCCTTGCAACCTTTCGGTTACTAGTCCAACACTCGGCTACCCTAGGCTACCCTGCCGCCCCGGCAGTCCTTGAGGGAAACGGTCCTTCTCAGTATTGGCATTCCTCTGGGGCCTTATAAACTGCAGGAGGTTCTCTACTATGGCAGCATATTGCCTGTATTCCTATGTAGTGTAGACTATTTTATAGTTAGGTATGATCAAACTGATTATGAATCCGTGTTCATTAATACCACCATTTCATTAGTTCCAACCGTTCATTATTCATCACGTATACAATACAACGGCACACATGCGTCCTTGGCTCTATGGCTATAGTTTCCATTATTATAGTGTCTAGCCATAGAGGCCATGGTCATATCAGGGCTGATATGGCCAGAGCTCTTTGGTCAACAGAATGTACTTGCATTGGCTGTAGATTTAAACTCTTTTTGAAAGAGGAGAATACTAAGATTAGGCCCTTGGCTTATGTTGAATACCACTAAAGAAGACTATCTTCTGTTCCCCTATAGATGTGCTTTTACAGTATTTTGTGTTCTGTCTTGCAGAGTTTCTGCCGCGCCAGCACCGTCTCCCTCCCCGAAAGCCTGCTCTTTGTGTCCACCCTGGATGGAAACCTACACGCCGTCAGCAAGAAATCAGGCTCTATCAAATGGACGCTGAAAGAGGGTAAGGAGGAAGAGGAGAGTCCTGAGTAATGCACTAGCGCCTTTGTTTGTCTCTATCAATCTTTAGCTGCTGTTTGAGTTACACCTGTGAAACAAAGTGCCATTGTTGTTCCACAAGGATCACAATCGAGACCCCTTTAGTTTGTGAAACTGAAGAAGAGCTCTATTTCGTCTTTTGTTGAATGGTGGAAACCAGATTCAGAGCAGAAACATTATTTTCAGAACTAATCACACAGTGTACGAGGCAGTGGGAAGAATGCTCGTGTCGGCCTACTTTTTTTTAACCTCAGCTGCGTATCATTGCATGTACTAATACTGTAATTACAGCTATTGAGGTACTGAATGGTTAGAGAAATCAACACTGCTCTAGTGAGCGTGGGAGTAGGCTGTCGATCATAAACTATGGTAACTGTGTTATTCTCAGGCCTACCTCATAAAGGGATGTATTGACAGATTATTTTTCACTGTGTAAATGGCATTTTTGAGGCATTTCTGGGTTTAGATAATGGTGGGTGTTTTCACTGTATTTTCTGCTCTCCCGGCGCATGAGTAAATGCAGTGAACTCTTTGCCCACGCATGCTAACCTGGTAATCATTAACCTGGAGAGAGTGGGACAGATATAGCCTTTAATCGTGGTCAGCCATAATAGGCAGGGGTGAACTGCTTCGCTGTATTTATATTTCTCTTGTTTTTGTTCTACTTTATTTTATAGTACTACTGATAATGATTACTGCGTTGTTGGAGGAGAGCTTGCAAGAAAGGCGTTTCACTGTACTTGCTTGTGCACATGACAATAAAAAAAAAAACACTTTCATATCTAAACATCCTGTCTGAGGTTACATGGTCAGAATGAGCATTGGTATGATTAGCATATTAATGCAGGGTCTATTTACTAGAAGTCATGTAGCTAGGCTAGTAACGTTACTGAATCTCCATTTTGGATTCAAGGTGAACAACAAATGCAAATCGTATCAGATGGGCTGAATAACAGGGAAACGGTGGATCACAAATGGTTGACCTTTCATGTCAAACCAGCGAGTCACACCTGATACTGTATAACATCATTAATAAACATGAGAATATGGAATTGGTCCCATCTGAGCCCTGTGTTTCCTCAAAAGGCCTTTTTAATATGGACATGGACAGGGATAGCAACAGGTCGCCTTTCTCAAACATCTGCTCTCTTCCCTGAAGCCTAACTAACTAAAGCCCACATCCAGGAGATATGCAGGTCTTCCCTGAGGCCTAACTGACTATAATGCCCACAGAAGGAGCCTGGAGGGAGGTAGGAACCTGTCACTCAGGCCCAGCAGGTAGGATCCAACCCAGGGTTGGCATGGGTCCCATCCCTGGTGTGTCCTTTTTATGGGGCCAAACCACGCCCACAAGCAACCTAGCAACATTCAAAGCCGTGCTGATTGGTTAAGAGTTCGGAGATACTGATTAAGTAAATACGCGGAAGATAGCTGAAGAGGAATCCCCGCGAACTGGGAGTTCGTACTTTGCTCGTGCCTGCCATGCCACGAACCGCGGGAGTTCCGCGGCTTCGTTTTGAAATTATCCTAACTAAAGGCAAGCAACAAGTGACTGTAGATGGCTAACATTACATTATTGTCAGTAATGGTGAATGAATGGAGCTAGCATCTCGTTTAGTTGCGTACCAGCACAAATGTAATGTAGCTAAGTATCTCAATAGTCATTTTGTAAACACTTCGAACTCCTAGTGTGGTCAACGCACTACTAGACAGCTTCAACCCAATCGGCGATGTAAGCTAGCGATAACACTTGATATAAGTTACATCTTACTTATCTCCAAAAACAAACTATCCATGATGTCAATGCTATCCATCTGGTCAATCAGGCTGGTTGCAGTCACTAACTAAAAAGCTACATAGTTAAATGCAACTTAATATCCAAATTCAGGGGAAATGCAAAGTATGGATGGCAATGTTTTGGAGGCGATTCTGTCTGTAGCGTTTGTTCTTTCAAAACGCAGGAACAACTGAACTCTGACCAATCAGCGCGGCTTTGAATGTTGCTAGGATAAATGGTAGGCGTGGATAAAACGATGCATCGCTGTCTTGACCCTGCTGCACCTACCACATACAACAACACACACATTAATAGTCAGTGTGTCCTCCCAAACAGTTACGCTATCAGGTGAGGTGCATATTCAGTGAAGGGAAAGAACATTGAGGTCGGAACACGGCTCTCTGTCAGTTACAAATGGAGAAAACACACAGATCCACAAAGAATTCGAAAACAAACTCAATTTTGATAAACTCCCATATCTACTTGGTGAAATTCCAGTGTGCCATCACAGCAGCAAGATGTGTGACCTGTTGCCACAAGAAAAAGGCAACCAGTGAAAAACAAACACCATTGTAAATACAACCCATATTTATGCTTATTTATTTTCCCTTCTGTACTTTAACCATTTGTACATTGTTACAACACTGTATATATACGTAATATGACATTTGTAATGTCTTTATTCTTTTGAAACTCCTGTATGTGTAATGTTTACTGTTAATTTGTATTGTTTATTTCACTTTTGTATATTATCTACCTCACTTGCTTTGGCAATGTTAACACATGTTTCCCATGCCAATAAAGCCCCTTTGAATTGAATTGAAAACGTTCTACTAAAAAATATATACATCTGCTGCATGGTCGTCTGTAAAAGATGTCATCACACAATTGGGCTACCTGTGTAAACCACCCAGCACAGACCTCTGCCAGTCAGAGCAGAGGTTCCATCTGGCTGACCTTGTGGACTCCGCTGCCGCTGTGTGTGTTTGTCTAGTAGTAATGTCATTACGCCCTGGTCCCTGTGTGTGCCAGTTTGGCAGGGTGGCCTGGGTGCTGTATCACATTCAGTGGGGTGTGACATTACAGGACATTCAGATAGTAATATATGACCTGCTTCTCTATCATGTAGAATAGGGAATCGTGTCCGCTCTATACAATACATTACAGAATACGACCTGGGCCCTTACAGTGAGTATTAATGTGTCCCCTGTGGGCTACTGGCCACTGTTTATTTAGGCTATACTGTTGTCATTAGCTAAATAAGGGGCGTTGGCCTCTTATCAGTTAGGACAAGTGTGGTTTAAGGAGATGCTTAACCTGAGACCAACAATGCAGGGGTCGATGCTGACAATTGAAGTAAGTTGAAAAATATAGGCGCACACAAAGATTAATTTAGGAGCAAAATTAAAATTATTTGTGATATTAAAGCTGGATCCTTAATTCTTCCTTTCTCAAGATCAGAGTGAAAGGTCCCTGACCTTAAAGTTTTCAGTAAATCTTCTGAGTTAATTCTGTGTTTGGGAGTAATCGTTTATGAACTGAAGAACTATGGGGTTTATATTCAAACAGGAAAGACAGCAGTGTAGTGGTTCATATTGTGTACTGTATACATGCTGCTGATTCTTGATCAACCGGTACTGTCATCATTTGTAGTGTACTATTCATGGCACTGATGACTGAAAGGCACATTTTCTTCTGTTTTCTTCTGTGGACAGATCCTGTTCTGCAGGTTCCAACGCATGTGGCGGAGTAAGTATCCTGAAGACTGTGTGTTTTTGTGTGCGTGTGCGAGTCTGTCAGTTTGGGTGTCATAGTGTATTGAGTGCAACAGGAAATTTAACACAATGTGCTGAGCATGCATAACTGTTTTTTGTCCTGTTCTGCTTGAGCAATAAGACTACTCTATTCAAAATACAACCGGGTTCATTGATGACTGATCTGACAAAGTGTAAGCCCTACCCAACAATCAAATCCAACTTTATTTAGGCCTATAGTGCACAGGTGTCACAGCACACTTCACCTTGAATTATGTATGATCTGTCGGAGTGTTAACATTCTCTACCCCATCTCTCTCTCTCGCCGTAGGCCAGCTTTTCTGCCTGACCCTAATGATGGCAGCCTGTACTCTCTAGGAGGGAAGAACAACGAGGGACTGACTGTAAGAGGAACCACTGAACCCCCTTATTAGACTAACAGGGTCACCCCTCACTAGAGAGGATCCACTGAACCCCCTTATTAGACTAACAGGGTCACCCCTCACTAGAGAGGAACCACTGAACCCCCTTATTAGACTAACAGGGTCACCCCTCACTAGAGGAACCACTGAACCCCCTTATTAGACTAACAGGGTCACCCCTCACTAGAGAGGAACCACTGAACCCCCTTATTAGACTAACAGGGTCACTCCTCACTAGAGAGGAACTGACAGTTTCCTCTTTCTCTAGAAGGCCTCTGCATATCTGCCAACCACAGGTGATAAGCAAGTCACGCAAAACATGTAGTGCACATAGGTGTGTGTGTGTGTGTGCGCGCGCACATCATATTTGTTTGGCGTGGTTGTAGTAGCAGAGTCTGTGTGAGATTGTGAGTGAGTATGTGGTTTGTGATGAAATGGCATTGCTCAACATTGACCCCTTGATATTGATACACTCACAGTAAACATGCTTATGAGTGGGCCAATGGACATTTCCCTGTTTTCCACAGAAACTGCCTTTCACCATACCTGAGCTGGTCCAGGCGTCACCCTGCCGCAGCTCTGACGGGATCATCTACATGGGTAACTCTTCCAGCTCTCAGACCTGGAGTATATGACGACACACTGACATGACATGTAGACATTTAGAACAGACCAGGAACAGTTTGGACTACGTTGTCATGGTTATCTACTCTACCAAGCGGGACTACCATTTAATTTCCCGATCAGGCTGACCTCTAATGAATGAATATAATCTTGTTAGAACTAAAAGACGTTATACTACATTTCCATTCCTTTCACCTCACGGTCATCATAACTCCTGCTCCTTTGAATATACTGCGGCACGAAGGCGTGACCGTAATCTAACCTATCTACCGTGCCATTGTTCAGCGGAGAAAATGGATGTCATGTTTCTTAGTCCTGTAGAAGTTTTCACACCCATTCACTGAAGCCACTGCGAGCACTAAGGGAGAATTTTCTGTGTTAATTGTCAAACCTGTTGGCCAATGGCAATTTTCACCTTAATTTGTGCTAGACAGACAACCGTAATCTTCAGTCTAAAGCCGTCCTGCAAAGTCAGTTTGAGGAGCAGCTCAGCCAACAACATCTTACTCACGGGTGGGGCCACCAGCACTGCAGATGGGACACTGTTTCGTAATCCATCAGGCGTTGTTATTACAGTCCAGCCAGAATAACGATTAGTGTCACTCCCTTCACCAACACAATAGGGAGACAGTGCACTACCAGGGCATGGGGTGTTTTTAATAAGACTATAGGTAGGTTAACACCCATTACCCCCTGGGAGAATGCTGGGTGCTTGTCTAGCCCACCTTTACTTAACTGAGGTTGCCCGCCCTCTGACCCTCCCATTCACTCAAAGTATAATAAGCATAATAAACAACTCAGATTGAATGTGGTTCAACTGCATGTATGGCTCTGCTTTCAGACCAGAGACAAGTAGGTTTTTACAATGTTATTAGGCTGACTGCTCTGTGTTTCCTAGGGCTGGGCGATGTGGCCTAAAAAGAACCATGCATAATAAGGATTCACTTCTTGTAGCAGGCATTATAGAGCATTAACACGGGTCTCATACACATTCTCTCAATTACAAGCACACGTGTTAGTGAGTATCCAGATCATATTTATATTTCAAGTTTAGCTAACTTGGATCTATTTGGTAGTTGACTAGATAGAACAGTTGAACTGTTATGAACACACCCTTCTGTCCGTATCCAGCTGTTTGAACAGCATGCTAGCCAGATGTTGAAATCAAGTGGCCTACCTAGAATGAGAATGAGTTGCCAATTCCGTATATATTTGTGTTTTTATACTTATTGCATATTTATTAAAACATAGACTAGACAGCTTGAATAATAGGCTTTGGCTAAAATGCTCCTAGTGGTACGCAATTCCACGTACGACTGAAACTGAGCATGAAAAGGAGACGAGACCAAAAAGACACGAGAAGTGGACATAAATTCCCATACAAACAAATGAATTCAATATATATCACCCAGCCCTATTGTGTCCATGTGTTTGTGTCCTCATGATGTCCTTATGTCTGTTTTTGTATCACTTTGTGTGTATGCGCAGGTAAGAAGCAGGACCTGTGGTACGTGGTGGACCTGTTGACAGGGGAGAAGCAGCAGACCCTCACTTCCTCCTTTGCTGAGATGCTGTGTCCCTCCTCCTCCCTGCTCTACCTGGGACGCACCGGTAGGCACCTGTAGCCCAGCCTACACCTGGCTGGCTTGGGGTCTAAACATCTCTATGGGATATTCATTATTCACTTCTCCCCCTTAAGCCACTGGGCCTCCCGGGTGGCGCAGTAGTTAAGGGCGCTGTACTGCAGGCTCTGTTGCAGGCTCTGGGTTCAGGCTCTGGGTTCGTGCCCAGGCTCTGTCGCAACCTGCCGCGACCAGGAGGTCTGTGGGGCGACGCACAATAGGCCTAGCGTCGTTCGGGTTAGGGAGGGCTTGGCCGGTAGGGTCTCATCGCGCACCAGCGACTCCTGTGGCGGGCCGGGCGCAGTGCACGCTAACCAAGGTTGCCAGGTGCACGGTGTTTCCTCCGACACATTGGTGCGGCTGGCTTCCGGGTTGGATGCGCACTGTGTTAAGAAGCGGCTTTGTTGGGTTGTGTATCGGAGGACGCATGACTTTCAACCTTCGTCTCTCCCGAGCCTGTACAGGAGTTGTAGCGATGAGATAAGATAGTAGCTACTAAAAAACAATTGGATACCATGAAATTGGGGAGAAAGGGTGGTAAAATAAAAAAGCCACTGGGCAATCCCTATGAGGTTCAGTTAGGCCCAGGCTCTTAGAGATGTGTTCTGTCTATTTGTTTCTATGGATAGACCCGTTTGCCCCCAACCCCTGTCCCCTCTACATCCCTGGCTTCACCTGGTCAGCCCTACCTATCCTTTCCCCACAGTCCCAAATCTACTTACTTAATCTCCATAGGTATCTTATCTCCAGCCTATCCCAGCTAATTTATTTGTACCGTCTAAAGGCGTCAGCATGCTGTTCAGCTGGCAGCTAGCCGAAGTCAGCTAGGCGAACTGAACTTGTGTGCTCACATACTCCCTTAAAAGACATTCGCTTGAAAAACTAGAAAAAAGCAGCTGTTTTACTATTTGTCCATTTGAGACAGCGTCGTCAGTGTACACTTCCTCAAAATAGTCTGAATTAATCTAACTCAAGGAATCTGTCATTCATTTTTACGTTTTTTGTCGAGTAGGTCTTTGTTGCCCAATTTTGAATCTAACTAAGATGTTTGGTGCATTATTTCTCAATGAAACAATGTGCATGAAAATGAGTCGTCGCTCGTCGAATGACAACAGACTTTATTGAAGAATCCCTACTGTTGACCAATCTCAGACGAAGGGGCGTAGACTTCGGCTACCGACTTCGTCTTGCGTCCAGACAGAAATGTGTGTGCCCAAACACTCAAAAACCCTCACTGAAGTCCAAAACAAACGAAAACGTCACAAAATGTCATCATAATATATGAACAAACTCTTCTGAACTGTTTCAGCTGGGGAGCATGCGGACGCCTCAACCCTCTCTGCTAATGGCACTTATGTAAAAGTCTGGCATCAACGCAAAGCCTCTTTTCAATTTCAATTTAAAGGGCTTTATTGGCATGGGAAACATATGTTTACATTGCCAAAGCAAGTGAAATTTCTCTCCCTCTGACATTTTAACCAGGATCTTGTTGTACTGGGTTTAATTTTCCACATCCTCATTTACATCCCCTTTACAGACCTGGGATCAGCTCCCCTCCCCTCCCCCAATCCTAACCTTAACCATTAAAGGGGAAAATGTGAATCTGACCCAAGATCAGCGATTAGGGGAAACTTTACTGCCTTGGAAATGCTACTCTACTTCCATGCCCATTTGTACTCCCAGTTATTACTGTGGTGATCTGTCATACCCTGTGTCCTATGGCATCCGCTTAATTTTGATGTCACTTTAGATGACTTGTGTGTGGCTTGTTGTAGATATTTATGGCGGTTGTAAAGGTCAGGCTGCCAGGGCAGCACTCCAAGACATGGAGACGTGGGATACCTCTGTCAGGGGAACATGAATTTGGTCAGTGTTGTCACCATAGCTGTATAGTTGTAATGAGCGCTCTCACCATTTCTTCCCAAAGCACAATATCACCATGGGTTGAGTCCTGCTGAGTTTAGTTTCACTACTCTGGCATATCCTACATGTTCTAGGCTACAGTATATGATGTTGTCCCTTCCCCAGAGTACACTATCACCATGTACGACACCAAGAGTAGAGAGCTCCGCTGGAATGCCACCTACTTCGACTACGCCTCCACGTTGCCTGACGACGACACCAGATACAGTAAGACATGCTTTTATATCTCTCCATAGCGACAGTGAAGGTAGGCTATGTATGTGAGAGACTGAGTTGTTTGAGACCTGCTGTCTGGTAGGGCTGTGATGATGCCAGTATCACAATATATTTTCCATGGCAAAAATGAAAACAGGAAGCAGATGTAACTCTTTGGTCCTGTAAAAACCTGCTGGATGTAACATATTGTGTGCTATAGCTTGGAAAATAAATACGTGTGAATCTGGATGACAACAATGACATCAGGGCTGTTTTCCTAAAGAAGTTAAATCCTCTTCGTGTTTTTGTTTCCTTGGCATGATACTAACGAGTATTGTGTTACTGATATCGTCCTGCTCTCTGGTTGAAAGCATATCTCATAGGACATAGATCCAGGGAGATGATTTTCTACTGTCATTATCCTCACAACATATTACTATTGAACATCATCCAATATCAAAGGAAACTAATATTAAATACACTGCTCAAAAAAAATCGGGGGAACACTAAAATAACACATCCTAGATCTGAATGAATGAATGAAATATTCTTATGAAATACTTTTTTCTTTACATAATTGAATGTGCTGACAACAAAATCACACAAATTATCAATGGAAATCAAATGTATCAACCCATGGAGGTCTGGATTTGGAGTCTCACTCAAAATTAAAGTGGAAAACCACACTACAGGCTGATCCAACTTTGATGTAATGTCCTTAAAACAAGTCAAAATGAGGCTCAGTAGTGTGTGTGGCCTCCACGTGCCTGTATGACCTCCCTACAATGCCTGGGCATGCTCCTGATGAGGTGGCGGATGGTCTCCTGAGGGATCTCCTCCCAGACCTGGACTAAAGCATCCGCCAACTCCTGGACAGTCTGTGGTGCAATGTGGCGTTGGTGGATGGAGCGAGACATGATGTCCCAGATGTGCTCAATTGGATTCAGGTCTGGGGAACGGACGGGCTAGTCCATGGCATCAATGCCTTCCTCTTGCAGGAACTGCTGACACACTCTAGCCACATAAGGTCTAGCATTGTCTTCCATTAGGAGGAACCCAGGGCCAACCGCACCAGCATATGGTCTCACAAGGGGTCTGAGGATCTCATCTCGGTACCTAATGGCAGTCAGGCTACCTCTGGCGAGCACATGGAGGGCTGTGCGGCCCCCCAAAGAAATGCCACCCCTCACCATGACTGACCAACCGCCAAACCGGTCATGCTGGAGGATGTTGCAGGCAGCAGAACGTTCTCCATGGCGTCTCCAGACACTGTCACGTCTGTCACGTGCTCAGTGTGAACCTGCTTTCATCTGTGAAGAGCATAGGGCGCCAGTGGCGAATTTGCCAATCTTGGTGTTCTCTGGCAAATGCCAAACGTCCTGCACGGTGTTGGGCTGTAAGCACAACCCCCACCTGTGGATGTCGGGCCCTCATACCACCCTCATGGAGTCTGTTTCGGACCATTTGAGCAGACAAATGCACATTTGTGGCCTGCTGGAGGTCATTTTGCAGGGCTCTGGCAGTGCTCCTCCTTGCACAAAGGCGGAGGTAGCGGTCCTGCTGCTGGGTTGTTGCCCTCCTACGCCCTCCTCCACGTCTCCTGATGTACTAGCCTGTCTCCTGGTAGTGCCTCCATGCTCTGGACACTACGCTGACAGACACAGCAAACCTTCTTGCCACTTCTCGCATTGATGTGCCATCCTGGATGAGCTGCACTACCTGAGCCACTTGTGTGGGTTGTAGACTCCATCTCATGCTACCACTAGAGTGGAAGCACTGCCAGCATTCAAAAGTGACCAAAACATCATCCAGGAAGCATAGGAACTGAGAAGTGGTCTGTGGTCACGACCTGCAGAACCACTCCTTTATTGGGGGTGTCTTGCTAATTGCCTATAATTTCCACATGTTGTCTATTCCATTTGCACAACAGCATGTGAAATGTATTGTCAATCAGTGTTGCTTCCTAAGTGGGCAGTTTGATTTCACAGAAGTGTGATTGACTTGGAGTTACATTGTGTTGTTTAAGTGTTCCCTTATTTTTTTGAGCAGTGTATGATTCTCCTCTCTCTCCTCACGTTTCTCTCCCTCTCCTCACATCTCCATCTCTTTCCCTCTCTACCTCTTTCTATATATGTGTATTGTCCACCTCACATCATCTTTCACATAGTTGCAATGATGCAATGCGTACACCCAGTTTATGTAACCCCCCCTCTCCCCCTCCCCTTACAGAGATGGCCCACTTTGTCTCCAATGGTGACGGGCTGGTGGTGACAGTGGACAGTGAGTCGGGTGACGTCCAGTGGATCCAGAATTACAACTCCCCCGTGGTGGCCATGTACATATGGCAGCGGGAGGGCCTGCGCAAGGTGCCTCTCACCAACGTCGCTGTGGAAACGCTGCGCTACCTCACCTTCATGTCAGGCGAGGTGGGCCGCATCACACAGTGGAAGTATCCCTTCCCCAAGGAGAAGAAGCCCAAAAACAAGCTCATGTAAGTAGACTGTGGCTTCCCTTTAGTTACTCTGCTATGGAGGCACAACCCTGACTTAGATGACTTTGTAGGCGTCTTATGCTTTCATAGAAAAACACAGACAATTGGATGAAACTTTTTCATTGTCACTTGTGTCCATTTTACCCTCATGTCATTGTTTATCTATAGTAAATACCCCCAGGGGTGGGTATTTTAAAGTGTAGAGCGGACTACTGTTTTAGCTTGAACTTTCATGCAAATCTTCCCATAGCCATGGGCATTGAATGTGCATACACATATATTCTGCAATGTAGAAAATAACAACAAATAAAGAAAACCCCTTGAATGAGCAGGTGTTTCCAAACTTTTGACTGGTACTGTATATATTTGCATATCTGGGTTGAGGATTCTGTCCTGATGGGTTAGGAATAGAAGCCCCACCCTTTTCTATAAACAATGTTGATTGGTTTCTACCAGCTCCAGTCTATGCTCAGCAAGACTCCAAGCAGAGCCTCTCCCCTTTAGCATTTGCCACAGCATTTCTGCCAAGACCATTCTCCTTTGACTTCTGTTGAATTAGTTTCACGCTTATTTAGCCACTTCCTTCTCTCTTATGATTAATTAAATAATTTACTCCGAATCTCTGTTTTCCTTCAAGGCATTTATTTTGTTAACAGGGGCCCCTTAAATGCTTTAACTGAACTCTTGAAGTCTCACAAGTAATTTATGATGGGTTGAGTAAGTTGATTTTGCAAGCAGCACGTGTTACGGTTGATCTCCCCATCCTGAGAACAGGGGTTGGCCCCATCTCGTGTTAGAGCTTTGATATGCATTCCAGGGCTCTGAATCATTGATGGGGTGTATTGAATATCTCTTTATATCTATGTTTGATGATTGCATGAGCCAGTGGTGGTGTAGTCAGGACTTGTAGAGGTGTTTCATTTGTTCATAAAGTGATGCATATCTAACCAACACAGGTGGACTCTTTCAGTCATGGTTTCACAATACAGTTCTGTACTTCTATTTACACCAGCTTTCAGAAGAAAGGAGAAATAAGAGTTTCAGTGGGTGATCTTGTAGTGTGTGTGTGAAATTGTCTGTTTGTAACCAATAGTGCAGTTTTCTGACTCAAGTCAAAGCGGTCTACAGTATAATAGAGAATCTCCCTATTCTAAATGTCCTGGTTGAGGTAGTCTATTAGGCTTCTCTTCCTTGTTTAAAGCTAACAGTAAGACTATCCTGTTCTGTTGTCTTCACAGGGCCACACTCTACGTAGGCAAGTACTCCACCAGCCTGTACGCATCGCCCTCCCTGGTGCATGATGGGGTCACGGTCGTGGTGAGTGGCACTAGGCTCTTCTGTGTTAGAACAAAATGTGACATTCAGTCTAGAATCTAGAACATCATCAAACAACTGGACGCTTCTGGGAGCTGATCTCTTAGCCCAAGATCAAAGATGTGAGTTAAAAGTCACAGGGACCTGCACTAGTGTTGGTTTGATTGTTTACCTGACCACAACCCAGGTCACAATCCCCTCAGGCCTGGGTCCCTGCAGCACAGAGGAACATGAGATAGTATCAGCAAGACCCCTTATTTCTATCTATTTACAATAAGATGTTGAGATTAATTTGATGTAATCCGTTTGATAGTGACATCCCACTTATTTCAGTTTCCTTCTAAGTAGTAAAGGATGTATTAGTTTCTGCCAACATTTAACAACATTAAACTACATGTGGACACCAAATGTAAAATTTGGTGAAGGAGGAATAATGGTCTAGGGCTGTTTTTCAAGGTTCGAGCTAGGCCCCTTAGTTCCAGTGAAGGGAAATCTTAACGCTACAGCATACATTGACATTCTAGACGATTCTGTGCTTACAACTTTGTGGCAACATTTTGAGGGAAGGCCCTTTCCTGTTTCTGCATGACAATGACCCTGTGCACAAAGTGAGGTCCATACAGAAATGATTTGTTGAGATCAGTGTGGAAGAATTTGCACAAAGCCCTGACCTCAAACCCATCAAACACCATCAGTGCCTAATCGTCCAACATCAGTGCATAATGCTCTTTTGGCTGAATGGAAACAAGTCCCTGCAGCAATGTTCCGACACCTAGTGGAAAGCCTTCCTAGAAGAGTGGAGGCCGTTATAGCAGCAAAGAGGGGACCAACTCTATATTAATGCCCATGATTTTGGAATGAGATGTTCGATGAGCAGGTGTCCACATATTTTTGGCCAGGTAGTGTGTATTAACATTGAACTACTAAAAGGATGTCAATCACTAGGTGACTCCCCTAGTTTAAAAAAAGTTCCATAATCTAGTGGTTTGTGTGTCTCCTGTAGCCCCGCGGCAGCACCTTCCCCATGCTGGAGGGTCCTAACAGCCAGGAGGTAACAATGGAGGAGGAGTGTGTGATCACCCCCAGGACCAGCGTCAAATTCAACTCTGCCCTGAGGGAACGCAACCGCATCAACTTCATGAGGAACCACCTGCTCCTCATAGGTAGAGAACACTCCTCTTGTGCATTTCCCCCCTTCCCAGTGTCTACCTTGTGTTATTATAGTGCCCTCTGCTGGATGCTCAGTTAGTTCTCAAATGTGGAACACAAGCATTGTCCAAGTCCATACACTTCAATGCAGTTGTGGCTGTAGAATAGGGATGGAAGTTGGTTTTCAGTGATGTCAGCATGATAATGATTTAAGAATATGTTATTGATGTTTATAGATGTTATTACACACACTGTAATATCATCATAGTAATGATGCTGATGCTGGTTGGATGCGTTTCTCTCCCAGGTCATCATGAGACGCCTCCTGATGCCCATAACAAGATCCTGGAGAAGTTCCCTGACAGTATCCCACGCCAGCAGGGCAATGTCATCCCCTCCACCACAGAGAAGACCCTAGAGGAGGTGTGTGTTTCAGTCCTTCAGCATGCCAACTAACCTCTCCTCTTTGATTTGATTTTGTTGGGGTATAAAAAATATCTTCTCCCTCGTCCTCCCCTAGAAGGTGAATGAGAGTGACATGGGAGAAGGCCCCACTGTGGGCCCCAGCCCCCCGGTGGTCACCTCCATCCAGGAGCAGCCGGGGCGAACCTCACAGGTGAGGGTGGAGGCCCCTGTGGACTCTATGCTTAAAGACATGGCCAGCATCATTTTCAGCACCTTCCTCCTGGCTGGCTGGGTAGCCTTCATCATCATCTACCCCAAGGTGAGGGAGCACTGACACCTAGTGGTGATCTGGTGTATGGCTGTTACTACCTGGCTGTACAGATTGTCAGTCAACAAGCTGAACACGAGTGATGAAAATGTATGAAGTAAAGCCACAGTTTAGTTCCAGTATGATGGTAGCCTCTGTGTTAAATGTAGGAAGCCACAGTTTAGTTCCAGTATGATGGTAGGCTCTGTGTTAAATGTAGGAAGTAAGGCCACAGTTTAGTTGAAATGCTGAGTTATGGATATAACACAATCCTGACTTGAACACTATAGCTCACTTATACATGTACTTCTGGTTTACACACACCCTCTATTCTCCATCTCTCCTCTCCCAGAGTGTTCACAAACAGCAGCAGCTGCAGCATGAACAGTTCCAGAGGCAGTTAGATGAGCGGCTGGATCTCCTGAGGAGACAGCCGTTCTCTCCCCCAGGGACCGACCTGCCCCTGCTGGCCCCGGACGCTGACTCAGACCACAGCAGTCCCAACGGCACCCCCAACATCACCCCCCGTGCATCTAACCACTCCAACCTGTCTGTGCCCGAGCTGGGCAGCTCCGCCAACGAGCACGAGGATGGAGGTATGGAGGACACAAGTGGATACACACATTGATAAAGACAACACACATTGATGCGCACACAATTACTCACACATACTCACTCACACACTTATAGTAGGTCTAGCACTGCTCTGTTCATCTTGATGCCTGGCAATTGTTTTGAAAAGGAGAGAAGATACTCTTCTGATTCCAATATCTGATGTGCTTTTTTTATGGTTCATCAGATGAGGACTCCAACATGGTCAGAGTTGGAAAGATAATGTTCCGTCCCAAAAATGTTTTGGGACACGGTGCAGAGGGAACCATCGTGTATAAGTAAGTCTCACCCCAGGCTAATGTATCTACATTTTGTAACAAAGTGAAATGAAAGTCAAGTGCCTTTTGAGGCTACTCAGTTGTTCAATCATCTCTACTCGTCATATAGACTCTCGAGAGTCTTTGGCCGCATCCCCATTATTTCTGTGCAAGTGGGAAGAGAATTGGGACACAACCTTTTTGTTTTTCAGTTACTTTGACAAATGTTCAGTTTTACAAACATACAGACAAGAAGTCAACCTTTCTTTGTAAAGTGTCTGTTTAGGAATGTTCTACTAACCTTCCCTTGCTCTGTCCACCAGGGGTCAGTTTGACAACCGTGCCGTGGCAGTCAAGAGGATCCTCCCAGAATGCTTCAGCTTTGCTGACCGTGAGGTGGACCTGCTGCGCGAGTCGGACGAGCACCCCAACGTCATCCGTTACTTCTGCACAGAGAGGGACCGCCAGTTTCAGTACATCGCTATAGAGCTGTGTGCCGCCTCACTGCAAGAGGTACTGCAGCCTCACTGACCACCAAACCAAGGGGTCTGCAACACCCGGCCCACGAGCCAAATGTATCTGGCCCTCCAAAGTTGTCTTAAGCTCCTACAACACCCTCTCTCTTCCTGACCTTTCAGCTTAGGCTCTCATTCATTTATTAATTAATTCATCCTCTTAAACTTGCTTCTTGTTACTTTTAATCACTCACTGCATACGGACTCTTTGTTTCCTCTTTCAGTATGTGGAGAGACAGGATTTTGATCGGCATGGACTGGAGCCTGTGATGCTGCTGCAGCAGACCATGTCAGGACTGGCACACCTGCACTCCCTCAATATAGGTAATAATCACAAGATGTGCACCTCCACTAGGTTTTAATATAGGTTTTCATGAAGAACAGAAAGGTTCTTACCATACAGTAATATTTTCAATAAGATTCACAAGACTACTGCAGCTGGACTAGGTACAGTAAACATCTAAGATCTCCTAGGTTACAGGTTATTCTTCCAGTCTGATCTGATCTTCTCCATTCTTCCCGTCCCCAGTGCACAGAGACCTGAAGCCCCACAACATCCTGGTGTCCATGCCCAACGCCCACGGTCGGGCGCGGGCCATGATCTCTGACTTTGGCCTGTGTAAGAAGCTGGCGGTGGGCCGACACAGCTTCAGCAGGAGGTCCGGGGTGCCCGGCACCGAGGGGTGGATCGCCCCAGAGGTCCTCAGTGAGGACTGCAAGGACAACCCTGTGAGTGGTCCCTCTCTCTACTGGACACATGACTGGTCCTGATTTTACAGATAGCAGCTGTCATGAAACAAAAGCCTGTGTGACTGTCGCTGTCTGATACTAATTTAAATTGATGTGAATGCAGTTCACTGTTACATACTTATCTTGCCTTTATCAAAGACATTGATTGCTAACCATCAACAGAACGCCATTATTGAACTCCTAACCTCTCGCTCTCTTCCTCTGTAGACGTGCACGGTGGACATCTTCTCTGCAGGCTGTGTGTTCTACTATGTGGTGTCCTGGGGATGTCATCCCTTTGGCAAGTCTCTGCAGAGGCAAGCCAACATACTGCTGGGAGCCTACAGCCTGGACCAGCTACAGCCCCACAAACATGGTGAGGACATCACTTCCTGTTCTCAGACACACAGGAAGGCGGTGAGAGGAAGTTGGTGTAGGATTGGTTTGATTTAAACCAGGATGTTGACTGTCTAAGAAACAGTTGTTTCTTGTTGGTAAGCATCAGTTCAGCCTTTAAAAGTACAAAGAGAGCAATAAGTTTACATTGGACAGTTTTGGTAAAGGCAGTATTAGAGTTATTATAGACAGACAGGGTCCTGATGTTATTGTCAATGTTTGGGTTTGCATTAAACAAAATTGCAATCAGTTGTTTCACATCAGAGACCGCTGTTGTGGAAAATTTGATCCAAAGATTAGGCAGAGACTAATTTATAATAGTGAATCTTTAATGCAGACGAGAAGCTGCTAGGTAGATCCCTCACTGATCGCAGTCAGGGAAGGAGCTCCAAGAGTAAATGGCTACATGTCCCTTATATAGTGGAAGGTAATAATACAATCATATTGTTACAAGTTATTTTATACAAGCAACAGTTCCAGAACACAATGGCCTTGTTATAGGGTGCAGACATAACAGGAGTTATGAAATGCATAACATCACAGTCCAACACAGAACAATAACATAACTCTTGAGAAGTGACAATGGCTCACCCCAATTCTGCCACAACATCGCCCCATAGTGACAGAGTGCTTGGTCTTGTCTTTCCCAGAGGACATCGTGGCCACAGACCTGATAGAACAGATGCTGAACATGGAGCCCCAGAGGAGGCCTTCTGCTGAGAGTGTGCTCAAACACCCCTTCTTCTGGAGCCTGGAGAAACAGCTGCAGTTCTTCCAGGTCACAATCAAATCCAATACTTTTCTAATTAAACTGTTCCACATAAATCAGCACGAGATGCAACTGTGAACGGAACATTTTCCAATAACGACATTTTCTTTTTTTTAAATAAAAACCCATATTTAATCTTGTTTCCCCTGTAGGACTTGAGTGACAGGATAGAGAAGGAGCCGCTGGACGGACCAATCGTAAGGCAGTTGGAGCGAGGGGGGCGGGCCGTGGTGAAGCTGGACTGGAGGGAACACATCACAGTGCCTCTACAGACCGGTAAGAGACTGGCCTGAGATCAGTTGTAGCAACAACCACACACCAGTCTTACAAGACTTTGTCCATGTCATGAGTGGTAAAGAGACTGGTCCGAGTTCAATTTTAACCCTACTACTATGCTAGTGCCTTTTAATAAATTAAAGGGTATATATTTCATTAAGAAATGATGACCTACTACAGTTTTATACTGAACCTGATTAGTGCAGAAGAGATGTGAGTGTAGTCATTGATATAAAATGCCGTGACTGTGGATGTGGTTTGCATTTCCTGTCAATCCAGACTGCAGCATTTAGCTGAGCTCTTCTCAACCTGAAAGGCTGCTTTGCTTCCTGTTGAGTGTTCATCTGAATAGGGTTGTTTCATAGGGTTGTTCTAATCCTAATCTTAATATGCCACTGTATGTGAAAGAAATGGTAAGAGAAGGTTTGCTGTGACTGTTGCATTCATTCGTTTTTAATTTGCATGTCAGTCATTTGTCTATTTAGCTTGTTGTTATGTTTTAGTTTTCATGCCTTGTGGAGAACTAGTCGGCTGAAGATTTCCTGACAGGTAGACTATATTATAGGATATCTCATTTTAGACCATGACATTGTGAGGTATTTCAATCTTGCTGTATTATGAGACTTTTAGGATAAATTATACATTTTAGGATAAATTATTAGAATGTACTGTGTGGATTACTCATTGCATGTATTTTCTCTTGGCAGACCTACGCAAATTCCGGTCGTATAAAGGAGGGTCTGTCAGAGATCTTCTCCGTGCCATGAGAAACAAGGTATGGGTGTCTTTCCAGCTAAATGATGCGTGTTTACCTGATTTAGATGTCCGTGTATATGAATCCTTCTTCTTTTATCCCTCCTTTAGAAGCACCATTACAGGGAGTTACCAGCAGAGGTCCAGGAAACTCTGGGCTCCATCCCTGATGACTTTGTCTCCTACTTCACTTCCCGCTTCCCCCACCTGCTGCACCACACCTACCTGGCCATGCGCACCTGTGCCCACGAGAGGTCATTCCTTCCCTACTACTCCAGCTCAGAGCAGCTCTCCTCGATACGGACTCCCTACACACACCCCGAGACCACGCCCCCGCTGCAGACACACACGTCGCAGCCAGAGGAACCCACACCGTCAAACACAGTACCCTCACAGCCTGTGATGGGGTCGAGCACAATTCCATCCACAGCACCCATACAGTCAGTGACCGTATCAGACTCCACACCCATACAGTCACTGTCAATCACAACAACCCCCCCACAGTCAGTGCCAACCACATTACCAGCAGAGCCAGTATCATCCACATCATTACCAGTCCAACCAGTACTGCCTACATCACCCTCATCCACACTGCCAGACCTGCCTCCACAGACATTGTTGCCCTCAGAACCCCCCACACAGTCAGAAACCCCCTTTACAGATCCCGTCCCACCTGAGCCACACATACTGCCAGTGCCACATCCAGCCACACCGGACACGGAGCCTGCCTGAGAGCCGATGAGGGGTGGTAGATGAGTGCTGCACAGAGGAGCATTGCCTTACGAGTGGACACATACTGGTGCTCTGTTGCTCTGTCCTGTGCTGGTGAGGACCAGGCCTGCAGTGCCTGGGAGCTGCCGACAGGGGGGAGCAGCAGCCCAAACCAAGTGCCTTTCCTGCTCGACTGAGACAAAATGGCTCCGAATGGAATCGTCCCAATGTCCCTCGAAGCATCAAGAAGCCAGTGCTGAAATGAACTAGTGGGGGCTGTAATGTGTAGTACAGAGAGAATCTGTTTTATTTGCAATGGAGTCCCTCCTAATGTCAAGTATTGTGAGGTATTCAAGTATTGTTGGGCACAATACTTGGCAAAGCAAGGGAGGAATTCTTCTGTTGATGTTGTTGAAAGACGAGTCGACAATGGTAGTTTTACTGTGGAATCTTTTTTCTCTTAATGAGCCTATTCACTGTAAAGAGGTGTATATTATTGTATAGGTGATGACTTGATAATGACTATCGTTGAAATCATGGGATGTGGCCATTGTGCCTTTTTAAATAACACTGTGTTATGTATGTGGGCTCTGTGAGGGTAGATGTGTCTGGAATAGTTTTGCTTGCTGCTGCAGATGCTGCTTTTCTCTCTTGAATCAATACTATTTCAGTGCCTGTCTTCCTGTGCAGGCGAAGGCAGATAGTCCAAAGGGTGTTTGAACTAAACACTGGTAAAAGCATAATGTGTTTATCTTTTCTACTTTTATCTCTGATAGCTTTGTGCTGTACATAAGGCACAAGGCAATATGTGATCTGATGTGTGTTTTTATTGCAGGACATCACCCAAAGTCTTGTTTGCTTGACCTCTGACACACGAGGCCTTTACTAAAATTGGTTCAGCTACAAGTCATGACAGGATGATTACAGAAAACATTCACTTCACATTCTGGTTTTGCTGTCTGAGCAATGGTGTTTTCTCTCATCCTAGCTTTGATGAATGATGATCCAATGCAATATGTTTTATTCAATCATATTGTCTGTATAATGATTGGCAGTTAAATAGGTCTTCATTTATTACATGAATTAACTGTTATAGTTTGTTCATATTTTATTTTTTAAGTGGAATACATTTACTTCAGGTTTATTTTGTACTGTTCATTGTACATCAAAAACCCCAAGAATGTACAGTATTTTGTCTAATGCAAGCTGTTTAAAATGAAGTGAAGAGGGTTTTGTGCTAAAGTGAACAGAATCTTTTGCAGTCTCGCCTGACGATGCCTTTTAGTGTTAAGATTTCATTTCTAACATGCCATCCTGAATGCAAGAATAGTTTGTTTTATGATATTCCATTTTCAATTTTGCATTTGTCTCCTTTTGCCAACATGTCTGCCATTGTTGGAGTGAAAATGCCAAATTAAATCAGCATTAATCTGTTACTGTGTTAGTTTGCAGATATTTTGAGCTTGTGGAACTAATGCTGCATTCATAACCAAGTGGGAAGGTGGTATTTACCATATACCGACTGGGAAAAATCCACTTGAACGCACCTACAACTTCCAATTACTAGTGAGAAACTCATCGATCATCCCTGATCTCGGCTTCTCCCACATGCTGACCTCTGACAACACCTACGAAGGAAGAGACTTCACCAACAGCAGTTTCGGCAGTTAAATGTAGCACAACATTTATAAAAAGCAATCTATTAACGTTTTTTAACTTGAATTTGTTAACAACCATGAAAGCTGTACTTTTAATTGGTGAATTATGATTTGGTGTAACAATGTATGCAGACCCTTTTCTATGCAACAGCCTCCTATGTGTGTTTACCTGATTTAGATGTCCGTGTATATGAATCCTTCTTCTTTTGTCCCTCCTATAGAAGCACCATTACAGGGAGTTACCAGCTGAGGTCCAGGAGACTCTGGGCTCCATCGCTGATGACTTTGTCACCTACTTCACCTCCCGCTCCACACCTACCTGGCCATGCACACATGTGCACAGGAGGCACTTCCTTCCCAACTACTCCAGCTTAGAGCAGCTCTACTGGATACGGACTCCCTACACACACCACGAGGCCACCCCCCCGCTGCAGACACACACGTCGCAGCCAGAGGAACCCACATTGTCAAACACAATACCCTCACAGCCTGTGATGATGTCGGGCACAATTCCATCCACAGCACCCATACAGTCAGTGACCGTATCAGACTCCACACCCATAGTCACTGTCAATCACAACAACACAACCATATTGCCAGTATCATCCACATCCTTACCAGCCAAACCAGTACTGCCTACATCACCCTCATCCACACTGCCAGACCTGCCCCCATGGACAGATGCCCAACCAGCCCTCCACACCCTCAGAAATCCCCCTTACAAATCCTGTCCCACCTGAACCACCAGTGCCACACAGGACACGGAGCCTGCCTGAAAGCCAGGTGATGGGTACGGCACAGAGGAGCGTTGCCTTGGGGGTTTAGGCTGGGTTTCTGTATAGCACTTTGTGACACCTGCAGATGTAAAAAGGGCGTTTTATAAATACATTTGATTGATTGATTGCCTTACGAGTGGACACATACTGGGGCCCTGTGGCTCTTTCCTGTGCTGGTGAGGACCAGGCCTGCATTGCCTGGGACCTGCCGACGGGGCAGCAGCAGCCCAAACCAAGGGCCTTTCCTACTCTACTGAGACAAAATGGCTCAGGATGGAACCGTCCCAAGGTCCCCCGATGCATCAAGAAGCCAGGGTGGAAATGAACTAGTGTGGGCAGAGAGAACCTGTTTTATTTGCAATGGAGTCCCGCCTTATGTCAAGTATTGTTGGGTACAAAATACTTGGCAATACAAGGGAGGAAGTCTTCTGTTTATGTTGGAAGACTTAAGTCAACAATGGTAGTTTTACTGTACAACGTTCCCTCAGTGAGCCTTTTCACTGTAAAGAGGTGTATATTTTTGTATATGTGACTAGATAATGACTTAATCAATGATAATCATATGTGGCCATTGTGCCTTTTTAAATAACACTGTGTTGTGTATGTGAGCTCTGTGAAGGTAGATGTGTCTGGAATAGTTTTGCTTGCTGCTGCAGATGCTGCTTGTCTCTTGACTCAGTACTATTTCAGTGCCTGTCTTCCTGTGCAGTCAAGGAGAGATATTCCAAAGGGTGTTTGAATTGAACACTGGTAGAAGCATGTGTTTCTTTTCTACTTTTATCTTATCTCTGTTAGCGTTGTGCTGTACATCGGGCACAAATAAATATTGTTGTTTTTTATTGCAGGGTGTCAGCCAGTTTTGTTTGCTTGATCTCTTGACACACTAGGCATAACTAAAACTTGTTTGGCTACAAGTCATGATAGGATGATTACAATGTATTCCCTTTACATTCCGGGTTATGGGCTTGAGTTTCTTTGTCCATTCTTTGATGGAGGGATTATATTTATTTTCTCTCATCTCATATTCCTTAACGAGGATCCAGTGAAACATGTTTTATTCAATCATATCCATTGTCAGTGAATAACAGATTAATAGGTATTTAATGTATTACATTTAACTGTAATAGTCTAATATTTTATTTATTTTGTAAGCTGTTATGTACTGTCCATACTACACTGTTTCAACATTTTCTCATCTTGCATTGCCAACGAATATGCAGCTGTTTTAAGTGAAAAAGCCAAATAAATCAGCGTTATATTTGTGCCTTTTGAACTTTACATTTTTGTCAGTTATTCTTGGGACTAAGCAAACATAATACATTCATTATTGCCTGTTATGTAACGGACTTCCACTGCAAGCCTGAGGGGGTCCATGCCAAGTTGCCAGTGTCATAACTCTCCTTTTCTCCTAAACGAAACTTACGGATAAAAACAAGCCACCTCGTGACGTCGTTCCTCTGATCTGACGTAGTTCGGGTCCATGGTTTTAGGGAGTGACTGAGCGTTCTAGCATTCGACACCACCTATCTAGTACAGCAGCAGAAATCTACCAGTTGAAAAGATTCGTCTTCTATCACACCGAATATTCCAAAGCATGAACGACGTGCGGCGAATTAAGAGCTAAACATATTTCTGTTGGCAATGGAACAATTTAAAGAGGTGAGAACTATATCAATTATAGGCTACGCTTGTCGAGAGTGCTCTCCAGCAAAGGAAAGACACATTCTTAGCCCTTTATTTCTGTTTGGTGTAAAGTTTATCTGCTGCAGGGGAAAAACACTATATTGAAGTCTTATCTCTGCAATCTAAAACTGGAGTATATTTTTTTTTCCAGAGAGGACAACATCCCCGCCAACGTCTGGTTCATCTTCGCCCGCTCATTGGTAAACCCAATATTTTTTTTTTTTTTGAGACTACAGGTTAAATTAAATTTTTATTAAAACGATGTATGTAGCTACTTAAGAGTTTCTTGAACATTTAAAAATACTAACTGTAGCCAACGTTAATAGGCTTGAGCCATTTCATTTGAAACCGTGCATTGGCCAGCATTCCCTTGTGATTTTATAATCAACTAAACATTTTAGCAGCTTCGTTGTCTTGAAATAGGTTATATTTCAAATATTCGTTTCAATGTCTAGCTATGGGCATGTCCACAATCTTTCAAAGTAACCAATCACACGTCATCTGTTGGAGACACAGGTGAAGTGGTGAATGAGGTGAGCTTCTCCTCCAAAGAGTACCACAATATGAGTCAATCGGCTTTTTTTGGTCCTCCAATAATTGGTATCAGCGTTGAAAAATCATAGTCGGTCGACCTCTAGTACGGACATCGCAATTTATTGCCCTGGCCACATCTGCAGTCCTCATGCCTCCTTGCAGCATGTGTCGTGGAGAATTGTTTCAGAAATATAATACTCTCAGAAGAACTTTGTGAATTCAATGTAGACTTTAATACAAGTTATTAAGAGCCGTGCTGGTCTGCGGAATAGCCGCCCCTTCTTAGCACTGGCTCTGCTTTTATACATACATAGTATTTGTGTACATCACATATGTAAATAAAGTTACTCCCCCTTAGTATCTGCTTTTGGTTACAACGATGGCAGAACTCTTTCCATGTTCTAAAAAGAATGTATGTACTGCATGCTTATGTTTTACGTGTTAGTCATCAGTTATCTTGCCTACATCTTTCTTCCTGTATCCTGCTGACCACAGCACGTTCAGCTGTCATGAATGCACGTATGGTCTTGGTTAATGTATTCTTTCAAAAATAGAGTATGGTCTGGGTGTCATATGGCCTGGATATCATCTTCTCCTAATGTGCATGTCCTCGCTACTTCAGCCTAGCAGCCAAATCTATCTACATGCAATGCTGAGCTTTCCTCAATGGTTCGCTCCAACACATGCCTAAGGCACGTTCACGCAGATGAGCAGGGACCCTGGGCATCTTTCTTTTGGTGTTTTTCAGAGTCAGTAGAAAGGCCTCTTGTCTCCTGTTTTCATAACTGTGACCTTAATTGCCTACCGTCTGTAAGCTGTCAGTGTCTTAACGACCGTTCCACAGGTGCATGTTCATTAATTGTTTATGGTTCATTGAAAAAGCATGGGAAACGTTGTTTAAACCCTTTATAATGAAGATCTGTGAAGTTATTTGGATTTTTATGAATTATCTTTGAAAGACAGGGTCCTGAAAAAGGGACGTTTATTTTATGGGCAGTGGTAATGCTGAAATTGTTCCACAACCCAACCGCTCCCCATTTTTAACTGGTCATTCAGTAAAGCGCCGTTTCCGTTCAATTGAACATTCTAGATCGTAAAAACGTACTGAACACAGCCCTGGTCATTCTTGCTTCTCTTCCTTGTGGATGTGACTGCATCCATTAAAGCTCTCCTCAGCAGGACTACATTTCTAGCTTCCTACTGAGCCATTCTCTCGTTTGGTTAAAACCTACGTTTACTCGTTTGTGAATAACCCACACTCCGACCAGCAATATGCTGGTTACCTTAGCCATAAGGCAGTTGCTAGCTATATAATGCATTACTACCTTCATGGCCGTGGCATTCACACTGTGCTAGCCCTAACTAGCATTAGCTGTGAGGCTTCTAACTAGCAAGCTAGCCACACTAGCAGTCCTACCTGCACATAGTGGCATACACCTGGCTAGATAACTTGGAGTTCCCTACCTGCTCAAGTAGTGTTGCTATCACATCTGTGAAGGCTAATTCACAACAATGCTGAAAAGCCAACTAGCTACTGGCCAGCTTGCTTCTCTCGTTTAGTACACCTCACGATGCTATGGTGATATGAGACTCAAGACCGGAGAAACAACAATATTCACGCAGTTGTCTTCGGCTAAGGTGGTACTAGCTAGCGAAGCTATTAGCCAAATAGGTGAACCCTAGCTAGCTAACACGGATAAAGGCCCTCTCACCAAGTACATAAAATAAATAATATGAGCACGTCTTGTTTAATGACACCGTTCACACCAATTTGCAAATATCGTCCTACTGCAACCCGCCAGTTATTTATTCGGAACAGGTTAGATATTGTTGTCTGGGACACTGCCACTGACAGGTCTGTGGGTTCCTTGTGTGAATTAATTTATCTTTGTCTAGATGTTTTATGTTTGCAATGCAGCAATGTATCTATTTAGCCAATGCATGTGTTTCTATTTTGAAATGGTTGTCAATTTCATCTTCATGTAGCATATCACCGCTGTCTCTACCCTATTTTCCGCCCTCTAGGAAACTATGGCGCGCTGTGCATGGCTTGTGAGGAGGAGAATCTGAATGCGATTTGCCTCTGTTTTCTAGACTACCCAGAGTGCAGGAGCCCCTTCTACACTCTCACTGTAAAGTGGTTGGTTTGCGAGAAGTGGTGTGACCAAAACAGTTCACTGTTTAGATCCATTTAGCATTTTTCTCGGTCTGTCATCTAGGCTTTGACAACTAGAGTAGAGTAACACCCGCAGTTGTGTTTCATGAAGGAAGCATGTCGCTTACGTCTAATCCCCAAGCCGGCAGGTAGCCTAGTGCTTAGTAACCGAAAGGTTGCTGGATCGAATCCCCGAGCGGACAATTTAAGAATCTGCCGTTCTGCCCCTGAGCAAGACATCTCTCTGATTCAGAGGGGTTAAATGCAGAAGACACATTTCAGTGGAATGCATCCAGTTGTACAACTGACTAGGTATCCCCCTTTCCCTTTAGCCACGTCTTTGGACCTGCCTATTGTGCTTGATGCAATTATTTTCTCAGCAACCTTTGAGCAGCTGGAATGTGTGGAGTTTTAAATATCTCTCCTTTTAAGACCGGTTTGCTGATTGCCAGGTCGCAATTGTAAATGAGAACTTGTTCTCAACTTGCCTACCTGGTTAAATAAAGGTAAAATAAATTAAAAAATTGCCCTTACCTCTGCAAAGCGAGTGAGTGAGCTGCATGCACTTTAGTCCACCATTCATGCCTACAGTTTCCCCGGGGTTCCCCCAAGTAACGTTGTTACTCAATCCCACCTTTATGCCTAAGGTCAGCTGCAATTACAATTGTATCGCCTTGGAGCTAATTGATTTCCACCGGTCACCCTTCTACTCTACAGAAGAAGGGCGTCTCCGTCGTTTATGTCCAGTACACGTGTTGCGCTTCTACTTGGACAAACTAGAGCATGGCAAAAGGGTGACCTACTCTTCGTTTCCTGGGCGCCCCTTTGCAAACGTGGGCCCCTCTCTCATCAACAGCTATCCCATTGGATTGTGGAGGAGGCTATTATATACTTATATTAGCAAGGGTTTTACAGCCCCCGGAGATTCTGAGTGTGCTCATTCCACCGGTGTTTTGGTGTCTTGGGCACTCTTTACAAGAGATCTGCACCATTCACACCAACATAGACATAGAGCTATGGCATACTGTTTTTGTCTTACTATCATTTTTAGACAGACCCCAATGAGAGAGAATATGTTGAAAAGTATTCTCTGTCTGACATTGCAGTCACGTTCATCTTCAGTTCTAAGTTAAAGTTTAAAAGATGTCATTTACGGACATTGAAAATGTCTATTCTTTAGGGTTGTCAAACGATTAAAATGGTTAATTGCGTTAGTTAATTGCGATTAATCACGATTATTGAAAAAATTAGAATTTGCTCAAATTTGTCCCTAAAAGTTTAGTCCATTTTTTTGAAAGCAGTGGCAGAAAGAATAAAACATAGCTCCTGTGATATTGGGCATAACTTTTACATGATTTTGGCTAGAGTCATCAGCGACGTCAGCAAGCATTGACTGTAGCTGTGTTCTGTGCTTAACAGCTTCCGTGAGGAAATGCGTGTGTTTAAAAGGATCCGTGCAGTGAAGAAAATGGAGATGCGATTAACGCCAACGGACCAACTCAATTTGGCCTTGTTTGGGGTGGACCTCATTAGAATAATACCCAGTGTTTATATTTTAAAACGTTATGTCGATAGAGAATATTGTTGTAGTTAGTGTTCGGTTGGTTGTGTCTTTTGAACATGATCACTGCCAGTTCTTCAGCTTTTGAAATGGCTAATATAAGTGCAAGTGACAGATGAGAGCAATAATAAATCAATCAGAACCAAATATTTTTGGGATTGAGACATAATACTTTCATCATTGACATGAGATGTCAGTGAAATTGGTTACGGTTACAATTTGACCTTATGAAACCACAGCAAAAAATACAGATTTTTATCTTTCACTTAGAACTGAAAATGAACATGGCTTTAATGTCAGACACCATTTCAACACCCAGAGGAGTCGTCTTTTCAACATCCCTAAAATATGTATTTTAAACTTTCACTTACAACTGAAAATTAACATGGTTCCAATGTCAGATGTTTTTTCAACATCATTTAAGGTCATTTTGCTTTACTGGGCTACCAAGAAAGAAGACATTTTTAAAAATATATTCATAGCCTACTAAAGGATGTACTTCTTTTGTAGTTTGTTCATTTCAAATATGTTTCACTGAGCAACACACAGTAGAAAAACAAGCAGTGCTATTTTAGATGATGTAGTTGATTGATTAAAAGTTACTATTTTCCTCAGACTGATTATGCAAGACCCTACACAGCAGTGAGCTCGTAGACTGAAGTGCAATAATGGGTAAGAAAGAGATATTGGTGTAATGATGTTTTTATATTCTACTAATACTTCATATAGGTAATTAATCAGTTATTTGATTTTTCTATTATATTCTACAGCAGAGGAACCTGATGAACTTCCTGTTGAAAAATGGACTGACTCCAACGTGAGCTCTTGGTTAAGAACTATTGGAGTGAAGGAGCAATACATCAAGAAGCTTTATGAGGAAGAGGTAGATGGGAGAATTCTCCTTGTACTGACTGAGGACTATCTGAGAAAAGAGATTGGAATGAAATCAGGACCAGCTCTGTTGATCATCAGAAAGAGAAATGAGCTTATAGACACCAAACAGACAACTCGGGGCAAGGAAAAGCCTCAAAGTAGCAACAATAGTGAACAGGAAAGTAAAAAGAAGAAGCCGGGATCAGCTCCCCAGATTCCAGAGACCGATCAAGGTCTTTCAGAGGAAGAGAAACAAACTCATCAAGGACAATCTGTTGAGGACAATGTGTTAACCACGAAGAGAGACTGCAAGCCACGGCCATTTGGCAAAGAAGGCATTGATTTCACATATGTCAAACATAGTGTTCTGCAACCTGAATCTGGTGTATTTGATCTGATATCTCCCTGTCATGAGTACAAGTCACTTGACAATGCTGCCAAATTGGACCGCACAAGACTACAGGCAAAATTTGCCAAAGAGGTTCTCAAATTCGGTAGTGGCTGCATGAATATCAGATCAAATGGCACAATACACTTTGGTGTGATGGACAGTAGGGATGATGCAGGCTATGTGCATGGTGAGATAATTGGTGTTCTGGTTTCTGAGAAAGATATATATGTTGATGCATTGGATCACATTGAAAGGAGTTTCTCTCGCTCTGACAGCGAGCATGTGCGACAGTGCATACGTCCACCTCGGTTTATAGAGGTTATGGACATAAATAGCACAGAAAAAAGATACGTGGTGGAGGTTGATATTATTCCCTCCATAAGCATTGTTAAGAACCGAGTGTACTCTGTTCGCTTGCCAAACTTCAAAGAGTCCTCTAACAAGATTGAGCATGAAAAGGAAACAATCTATCGAAGGGTAGGATCAAAAACCGAGCCAGTGAGTGATCAAAATGACTTCTACCAGCGAGTCAGAGATAGAGATGCCCAAAGAGAAGAGGCTGAGCATTGTCGATATGTTAACACCCCGGACATCTGCCAAGACCTCGGAAGGAAACTCACCATGCTGATAACCAGTGGCAAGAAATTCATTGAAAAGGAGAAATGGTACATTCTTGTCACTAACAAGTTCAAACCAGATGATTTGAGCAGTATTGACTTCTTGCTCAACATGAATATTTTTTGTGTGTTCGACTTTGACACAGATTCTAAGCTGTCAGGACTGTGCAGTAAATATATTCAGCACCATGCTGCAAATATGCATTTCATGCAGAACTACAAAATAACAAGTGGTATGAGCATTGGCGAATTTGTGAGCCATTTGCATTTGTTTGAGCAAACCAGCTGGATATTTTGCAACGGACGAAGCGATTACAAAGGGAATGAAAACCCCTGTGATGAGATGACATGGATCAAAACAAAAATTACACTCCTGAGGGAATCTGTGTCATTGATCTGCAAACAGGTCTTGCCAAAAGGAGCATTCCTGGTGGTCTTCCTTCTCACATCCCCTGTTGAGAAACCACTTTTGCACACCTTCTATGAGTTCTTCACAGATATGGAAGGCCATGAAGACATCATTTGCATCTCAGAATCTGAGGATAACTATCAGAAATGGCAAAGTTTTGCAGAGGGTTCATGTGGAACAGAAACTGTGAACCGTTCCAGTGTTGTCGGGATGAAAATGAGCCATGTTGATGCGACACTGCAGCGAATCCAACCTGTAACATCTCGAGACACCAAACACTTGCCTATCTACCTGAAAGGACAGTGCCTTCTTGAAACTCGTGACGAGGAAAGGATGTATTCCTTGGAAATCCTGAGTGTCAATCATTGTGATGAAACAAGCGATGATTACATCAAAGCAGAAAAAGAAAACATTGAAAGACAGTTTTACCACGGGGGAAGAGTGACCTGGTTGAATTTCTGGCTTGCAGAGAAGAGGTTTGTTGGAGAAGTAATTCAAAGAGATGCATACAGGGAGGTCTCCGAACTTCTCACTGACACGATGAAATGGGGTGTAGACAGACCTGTGAACAGTATCAACATCTACCATCACCCAGGAAGCGGTGGAAGCACAGTGGGAAGGCAAGTGTTATGGAACAAGAGGACAGACCTAAGATGTGCTGTTGTGAAGCCGTCATACTCGGCAGCCACTGTATCTGAACATGCTGTCCAGCTCAGAGAGTATGAGGAAAAAGATCCTGAGAAATGTCTCCCAGTGCTCCTGCTGATTGAGGACTGTGACAAAGAATACCTTGATGAGCTGAGGAATGAATTAGAGTTTGCCGTCAACACTAAGAAAATCAAACAAGGAACACCTTGCTTCATTATGTTGAGCTGCAGACGATCACATAACCCAGAGAAGATGTGCAAAGACGCACCATTGCAGAATGTAGCTGTCACTCACAAACTATCAAAAGAAGAGAAGAGACAGTTTGCTGGGAAACGACAGAAGCTTGAAGAACAGTACCAGCCAGAATTCATTTTGACATTCGTCTTGATGAGTGAAGAATTTGAACACCAGAAGATTGTTGAGTATGTTGCGCAATTTGTGAAACATTTGCTCCAAGACATTGATCATGAAGCGGTTGTCACTCGGCTCATTCGGTATGTGGCATTGCTCAACACTTATGTTCAGAACTCATTCATTTCCCAGTCCCATTGCGAAGCTCTGCTAGTATTCACCATTCATATAGATCGATTCCGTCAGCATGCTTTTGAGAGATCACTGAGTGAGCAGGCCAAACTTGTCTTTATACATCTGAGAGATGACAAGACGCACATTGAATCAGTTCGAATCATTCATCCACTTGTTGCAAAGGAAATCCTTCAGCAGCTCCTTGGTGACCAAAAGCAGCAAAGTGGGTTGGCCATGGATCTTCTCCACGAGGATGGGCTTTTTGAGCACAGATTTGGAAAAGAAGATTATGGGAAGTTCCTGCGAGCCCTGTTCATGAGACGCTGCAGAGTAAGTAAAGGTGATGAATCAAACAGCTTTTTCTCTCCTCTCATTGAACATGTGAGTGAAAAGGAAACCCCTGACAAGGCAATCGAGCTCCTCAAAGAGGCATACAAACGCTTCAACAAAGATGCATTCTTTGCTCAGCAACTTGCTCGCCTGAATTACTCCCATGAGAAGTTTGAAGAGGCAAAAGATTGGGCGGAGATAGCAGCGAAACAAATGCCTAACAACTCTTACATTCTTGACACGAAAGGCCAGGTATACAGAAGATGGTTCAACGCCAAGTGTAAAGCAATTGAGAAAGTACCAAAAACAGCAGAAAATACAGCAGACGCTGTTGAAACTGCGCTGAAAGCAATGGAGTGTTTCAGAGAATGTGAGAAATCTGCTATCTCAGACCTTGAAAACATGAACAACAGTGGCTTTTTTGCTGCAGTTGAAGTTGGCTGCAGTCTGTTGAAGCTCGTATTCTCATTGCGTGTTTTCTCAAGCAAAACGTATGGCCATTCAGAATGTATGAAGTACCTTCTCACTGATTACATTCCTGAGGAAGTGAAGAAGCCCTGGGAGAATTTTCACATCAATTTGAAAGGCCTTCAAATGACACTGCATGAAGCCCTGGAGTGGATCTCGGAGGACCTGAGTTACTTCCAGACAGACATCAGTGCAGATGAGGAGGAGACAATTGAAAGCTCTGAGATGAAAATAAGCCATCCAATGACATGGTTGGTAAGAAAATCCTCTGAGTATGGTAAATATTTCAGTGATGCCTCTATCAGCATTGCCCCAAAGCTGTGCCAGTTGAACCCTGGCAGTTTAACTCCATTCATGAAACGCATGATCATTTACCGGCTTGGTGGGGGGAATATAACTTCAATCTTCTCCCTTCTGACTGACCAGAAAGAAAGAGACCAAGTCAAAGTCCTAGAGAATATCATATCGCTCTACCCCAGCAACCCTCTGATGGCCAGGCTGGATCAAATGGATCTTGTCAATTACATAGCAGCTCATATTGCTCTGAGTTGCCTTACAACCCAATCTCCAAAGTTGGCTGCTCTGAAAGACCTTCAGAAACTCAGTCAGCAGTTCCCAAAAGAGAAACGGAAGTGCCTGTCCAGTGCTCTGTTCCTGCTTATCTTGCTCTTCTGGCCAGAAGATCATGACACAGACCCTGAAAAAGAGACCAAATACAACATTGTTCTATCAGCTGTTGAGTACCTCAAAAGGAGCTACTGGACCAAAATGAAGGATATACCACAAAGGAAGAAAAGGATTTACACACACTTTTTCCTTAGTAATGGAAGTGGGTGGGACAAGATTGTTCACAAAAGCAAGGTTGAAATGATTACAAAGGTCCTCTCCATCTCAGAAAAGAGAATGAAGTGGTTCAGTGGGGAGGTGTGGAAAATGCCAGAGATGGCAAAACTGCTCAGGACTGTGTCTGGGTGGACAGAAGATGGGATAGTGTACCTTGAGGGCCCAAAAGAGAAGAAGTTCACTATTCCTCATCTGAAAGCAGCCTCTGTGCCCTATGGCAATGAAAACATCACATTCTACTTGGGGTTCACATTTAGAGGACCTGTTGCGTACAACGTCACTGTGAAAAAGTAGGGTCGCCACTTAGACAAATCCTGCCAGAAAAGGAGTCTTATGGAATATCTCCTGAACATTTTGGACCAACATACCAATGAATGAGTATGTTTTAGAGCGTATTGTCAGAGGAAGACTGTGTGTGTGTGTGTGTGTGTGTGTGTGTGTACAAAATTCAGTTTAGTGTCTTAAGAATGAATTAAATTCTGCCTGTAAAAACCATTTCACAAGGCAAATTGTATGGATATTTTGCTTACTGTAAGTGTACAGTTGTTTGTTGGAATGCTTTGTGTTCAACCATTATGTTGACTGGAAATATTAAGGAATGTGTTGTCAAGTTATGCAGTCATGATCTGTTTTTGTTTGTTGAATACTGTATATATTTTTATATTAAATCTTGTCTTATGCAGGAAGCCTGTGTAATATTAAATGTATTGTGCCCAAAATGTGGTATTTGATAACCAACTACTTTGTACTTCTCTTATTCATTTTAATGATAGTTTTACCAGTGAAATGGCCCCTTTATATAGGATTTTCACATTTGATGTATTTTTTTCTAACCAGTCTTAATATTGTCTTTTTGTATGAAGAATGACTAGTTACGCCTAATAAAGTTGCCTTAACTTTTTGTTTGTTTTGAATGGTTGTGTGACTGTTTCTTTTAGCAAATGTGTGAACAATGCTAAAATAGTAACATGAAATTCACATGTATAAAAAATAGAAAATAAACATGTTAATGGTTGTCCCATGAATCCATAGGACCACATAATGAAAACAGTTGAGTTCAAACTACCCACAAGCAGGTATGTAGGCTGAAGTGCAATGCTTCTAACACTTAGAACTGTGATGGACAGTGTCCATTGTGTAAAGTCTACTGAAATGAACTCTGGTTTGTCAACATAACTTCAGTGGTCAACATCAACTAGATGTCCCATTCCTTCTCTGAAGACCAAAATGACATGAAGCTAAGGTGTATCCACGACATCAACAACACATAAGTGAGCATCTCGTCATAGAATCATAGCTGGATATTTTACCCTCTTGTTGCAAACTCGAAGTGTATTCAATAGCAGTGAAATATTTTCCTCAATATGAGGCATGCAGATAAAATATAGTAGATGTATGACCAATCAGATCAAATATAGTAGATGTATGACCAATCAGATCAAATATAGTAGATGTATGACCAATCAGATCAAATATAGTAGATGTATGACCAATCAGATCAAATATAGTAGATGTATGACCAATCAGATCAAATATAGTAGATGTATGACCTATCAGATCAAATATAGTAGATGTATGACCAATCAGATCAAATATAGTAGATGTATGACCAATCAGATCAAATATAGTAGATGTATGACCTATCAGATCAAATATAGTAGATGTATGACCTATCAGATCAAATATAGTAGATGTATGACCAATCAGATCAAATATAGTAGATGTATGACCAATCATTGTTGTGCATTATTAACGGCACATCTTTGTTAATTTCAGCACAAAAGTGTGTTGTTTTTTGTCCTACATTCATTTACTGTAATTGCACAATTGCATCGATTGAGGATCTCTATGTAATTGAATGTGATTGCTTTTATTCAATGTTTTTATTTATTGTGCTGAATGCTATTGTTTTATACGTGTATGTTGTTGTAATATTCTGTTTTTATTGTAATGTGTACAAGGCTCTCTTGTAAAATATATTTTCATCTCAATGTGACTCCCTGTTTAAATAAAAAACGGCATGGAGTTGAAAACAATTAACATTTTGTCAGGAGTCAACTGTATTTCACAATTGATATGACCAACGCTAACATTCACAATCCACTGCATTGTTGTCAGGATGTGCAGTAACAGTCACAGATCACTACATAGTGAAGCACAGTGTTCACCTTTGACCTTCAGCATTTCAGGGACCTTTGTTATGGAGAAAGACTTCTAACTGCTGCTTCCAACCCGTATATGTATATGATTCCACCAGAGAAAGTGGAAAATGTGTTTTTATTATGCCACCAACTTGCTGTAATAAGGGAGGATTATGCCTATCTGTTGTGGTAGAGTATAATTAATACCCAACATATTTATGTTCAGAATATAAACTAGTTACATAGAGTCCACCTGGGTTGAGTTTGACTTTACAGAATGCTCAGATGGAAATACTGGATAGAAATACTGTATATTATGTAGAACAGACATGGTTCTCTGTCATGTAAAATGGGGAATGATGCCAGTTCTATACAAGACATGTCTACCATGTTCAGATCATTCCACCCTCCTGAGCGTGGCCCTAGAGACCTCAAGGAAAGATGATGGATGAATAAAGATCTCCCACTCAGGCCGTTTGCCATTGAAAATAATTGTCACAATTCCGGTCGGCTTAAGGGGTGGCTTTCCCATAGGGAACAATGCATTAGCAGCTGGGTCTGGTCTGCTATGTTTATTGACTGTACATGAACCAGAAAAAAAGGAATGAGTGAGTTCTCTCGCTCCCTCTTCCGTCTCTGACCTGAAGGCCATGTACAGCAAAGTAGGACTCATCTCTTGGCAGTATAGTATCGTCCTCCTAAGGCCAGCAGATGCAGGACAGGCAGTGATACAGGGCAGTACTCTCTAGTGCTATCTGAACCCTTAGTTATCCTTTCATGAAGGGGTTGCTGAAATGAGTATTCATCAGCAGAATAGTGGACTAGAGACAGTTGGCCTCTTAATGAAACCCAGATATTGGTTTTGTGTCAAAATCATTATCAATCTTCCGGTCCTGCAGGAATACAGGTTTGGACTCATGTTATTCACACAACAATACAAACATCAGGCCTATTGAGTGAAATAAAGAAACTAAATTGTATAATCATTTCAAACATGGTTTTCTCAATGTCTATAGAAACTTGTTGACTTATTCTGGTTATCGATTTTCATTGAATATGGCCTTATGGTCTGCTGTTTTATGTACAGTAGCTACTCTACAGCACACTGTACATCTGTAGTGTTCCTCTGTTTTCTCTCTCATACTGTTTCTACCTTTCTAATCTACATTCTACATTCCCTACAACAGTAAATCACACCCTGCATTGTTAGTGGTACTGGTAGACCTGAACTTCTCAGCCACACCTCTAACCCATCCCACTTTCAGAGGAAGTATATCCTCATTCGGTGTACGTCTCACAAGCTATCAACATCAGCGGGAGCAGAATAAGTTATCTGGTACCGTAAGTAGTATCCCATTATTCTATTAATACTGTATACATTGTGATTTTGACAAGGTTTATCAGACTTTTAGAAGGGTCAAGGATATGGTTATATGTGAAATGGGATAGAATACCACTCTTATAGGACAGGATTAAACTGGATGTTTCATGTGTGTAGTTAGGAAGTTAGTTGCTTCAAGTAGGAGACCCTCATGAGGTCGTAAACATGACTCAAACAGAAATCTGGAGACAAAAAGTAAACATTGTCGAGAGAAGATTAGTGAGAGGAAAGAGGAAGTGTAGAAAAAAACTGACGTGCCTAGTTAAATAAAAAAATATATACAAATATAGTGGTCACTCTCATTTGTGACTAGAAGTAGCTACCCTCACCACCTGGTGGCCGGCCCGTCAGCTAATCCAGTACCCAGTTGCACAGGGCGGGGTCAAGACCCAGGGTCTCGAGCTTAATGACGAGTTTGGAGGGTACTATGATGTTAAATGCTGAGCTGTAATCGATGAACAGCATTCTTACTTACAGTTGAAGTCAGAAGTTTACATACACATTAGCCAAATACATTTAAACTCAGTTTTTCACAATTCCTGACATTTAATCCTAGTTGAAATTCCCTGTCTTAGGTCAGTTAGGATCACCACTTTATTTGAAGAATGTGAAATGTCAGAATAATAGTTGAGAATGATTTATTTCAGCTTGTATTTCTTTCATCACATTCCAGTGGGTCAGATGTTTACATAACCTCAATTAGTATTTGGTAGCATGCTTTTAAATTGTTTAACTTGGGTCAAATGTTTTGGGTAGCCTTTCACAAGCTTCCCACAATAAGTTGGGTGAATTTTGGCCCATTCCTCCTGACAGAGCTGGTGTAACTGAGTTAGGTTTGTAGGCCTCCTTGCTCGCACATGCTTTTTCAGTTCTGCACACACATTTTCTATATTATTGAGGTCAGGGCTTTGCGATGGCCACTCTAATACCTTGACTTTGTTGTCCTAAAGCCATTTTGCCACAACTTTGGAAGTATGCTTGGGGTCATTGTCCACTGGAAGACCCATTTGCGACCAAGCTTTAACTTCCTGACTTATGTCTTGAGATGTTGTTTCAATATATCCACATAATTTCCCGCTCCATGATGCCATCTATTTTGTGAAGAGCACCAGTCCCTCCTGCAGCAAAGCACCCCTACAACATGATGCTGCCATCCCGTGCTTTCACGGTTGGGATGGTGTTCTTCGGCTTGCAAGCCCTCCCCTTTTTCAGCAGTTGTGGCTGCTTTGTGTGATTGTATTGTTGTCTCTAGCTTCTTGCCTCTTGTGCTGTTGTCTGTGCTCAATAATGTTTGTACCATGTTTTGTGCTGCTACCATGTTGTGTTGCTACCATGTTGTTGTCATGTGTGTTGCTACCATGCTGTGTTGTCATGTGTTACTGCCTTGCTATGTTGTCTTAGGTCTCTCTTTATGTAGTATTGTGTTGTCTCTCTTGTTGTGATGTGTGTTTTGTCCTATATTTATATTGTTATTATTTTTAATCCCAGGCCCCCGACCCCGCAGGAGACCGTTTGCCATTTTAGTAGGCCCGTCATTGTAAATAAGAATTTGTTCTTAACTGACTTGTCTACTGTAGTTAAATAAAGGTAAATAAAAAATATGTTAAAAAATCCACAGATGACACAATCTCTTTTGCACACTACCCTCTTCCACCTGGACAAAAGGAACACCTATGTGAGAATACTATTCATTGACTACAGCTCAGCGTTCAACACCATTGTGCCCTCAACGCTCCTCAATAAGCTAAGGACCCTGGGACTAAACGCCTCCCTCTGCAACTGGATCCTAGACTTCCTGACGGGCCGGCCCTAGGTGGTAAGGGTAGGTAACAACACATCTGCCACACTGATTCTCAACACAGGGGCCCCTCAGGGGTGCATGCCTCAGTCCCCTTCTGTACTCTCGGTTCACCATAACTGCATGGCCAAGCACTCCAACACCATCATTAAGTTTGCTGACGACACTACGATGGTAGGCCGATCACCACCAACGATGAGACAGCCTATAGGGAGGAGGTCAGAGACCTGGCAGTGTGGTGCCAGGATAGCAAACTCTCTCTCAACGTGATCAAGACAAAGGAGATGATCGTGGGCGACAGGAAAAGGAGGGCCGAGCACTCCTCCATTCTCATCGACAGGGCTGTAGTGGAGCAGGTTGAGAGCTTTAAGTTCCTTGGTGTCCACATCACCAACAAACTATCATGGTCCAAACACACCAAGACAGTCGTGAAGAGGTCACGACAAAACCTATTCCCCCTCAGGAGACTGAAAATATTTGACATGGGTCCTTAGATTCTCAAAAAGTTCTACAGCTGCATCATCGAGAGCATCCTGACTGGTTTCATCCCCGCATGGTATGGCAACTGCTCCGCCTCCGACCACAAGGCACTACAGAAGATAGTGCGTACGGCCCAGTACATCACTAGGGCCAAGCTTTTTGACATCCAGTACCTCTATACCAGGCGGTGTCAGAGGACCCTAAAAATTGCCAAGGACTCCAGCCACCCTAGTCACAGACTGTTCTCTTGCTATCGCATGGCAAGAGAGA
>NW_022263724.1:0-44712 GCF_002021735.2 Oncorhynchus kisutch
CTATAAGCCTGACCACATCTACTATAAACCTGACCACATCCACTATAACCCTGACCACATCTACTATATCCCTGACCACATCTACCTATAACCCTGACCACATCTACTATAACCCTGACCACATCTACGATTAAGACCCCATCTACTATAGACGACATCTACTATAGACCAACATCTACTATTAACCCTGACCCACATCTACATAACCTGACCACATCTACTATAACCCTGGCCACATCTACTTATAACCCTTACCACATCTACTATAGACCACATCTACTATAAGCCTGACCAAACATCTACTATAGACCCATCTACGATAAGGACCCCATCTACTATAGACGACATCTACTATAGACCACATCTACTATAACCCTGACGACATCTACTATAACCCTGACCACATCTACTATAACCCTGACACATCTACTTTAACCCTGACCACATCTACTTTAACCCTTACCACATCTACTATAGACTACATCTACTATAACCCTGACCACATCTACTATAAGCCTGACCACATCTACGATAGACCCCATCTACTATAGACGACACTTCTACTATAGACCACATATACTATAACCTGTGACCACATCTAATATAACCCTGAACACATCTACTATAACCCTGACCACATCTACACTATAGACCACATCTACTATAAGCCTGACCACATCTACGATGACCCCATCTACTATAGACCACATCTACTATAACCCTGACCACATCTACTATAAACCCTGACCACATCTACTATAGACACATCTACTATAGACCACATCTACTACACCCTGACCACATCTACTATAGACCACATCTACTATAGACCACATATAACTATAACCCTGACCACATCTACTATAACCTGACCACATCTACTATATCCCTGACCACATCTAATATAGACCATATCTACTATAACCCTGACCACATCTACTATAGACCACATCTACTATAGACCACATCTACTATAGACCACATCTACTATAGACCACATCTACTATAGCCTGACCACATCTACTATAACCCTGACCCACATCTACTTTAACCCTTACCACATCTACTATAGACTACATCTACTATAACCCTGACCACATCTACTATAGACCACATTCTACTATAACCCTGACCCCACATTACTATAGACCACATCTACTATAGACCATCCTTTACTATAAGCCTGACCACATCTACTATAGACCACATCTACGATAGACCCCATCTACTATAGACGCCATCTACTATAAGACCACATCTACTATAACCCTGACCACATCTACTATAACCCCTGACCACATCTACTATAAGCCTGACCACATCTACGATAGACCCCATCTTACTATGACCACATCTACTATAGACCACATATACTATAACCAGACCACATCTACTATAACCCTGAAACATCTACTATAACCCTGACCACATCTACTATAACCCTGACCACATCTACTATAATCCTGACACATCATCTACTATAATCCTGACCACATCTACTAACCCTGACCACATCTACTTTAACCCTACCACATCTACTATAGACTACATCTACTATAACCCTGACCACATCTACTATAGACCACATCTACTATAACCTGACCACATCTACTATAACCCTGACCACATCTACTTTAACCCTTACCACATCTACTATAGACTACATCTACTATAACCCTGGCCACATCTACTATAACCCTGACCACATCTACTATAACCCTGACTACAAAAGGCCACCCAAGAACCACAACACAATCTACAAAGGTGTCTGCATGGAGAGAGTCTCTTCCATGAATGTGGAAGAGGTATATTTATCCTGGGAGACACATGGCCCAGGTGTTTTCCCATGAGGCTGACGACCCTCCCAACTCCGTCCCACCGGGCATCCTAATAAGGAACAAGAACAAAGACAGAATACGGCAGACAGAGTGGGAGGGTCGTCACACTGACCACATCTACTATAGACCACATCTACTATAGACCACATCTTACTATAAGCCTGACACATCTACTAGCACATCTCCGATAGACTCCATCTACTATAGACGACATCTACTATAGACCACATATACTATAACCCTGACCACATCTACTATAACCCTGACCACATTTACTATAAACCTGACCACATCTACTTTAAATCTGACACATCAACTTAACCCTTAGGCACAACATCTCCTCCCCGCTGATCCTCAACACTGGGGCCCCCACAAGGGTGCGTTCTGAGCCCTCTCCTGTACTCCCTGTTCACCCACGACTGCGTGGCCACGCACGCCTTCAACTCAATCATCAAGTTTGCGGACGACACAACAGTGGTAGGCTTGATTACCAACAACGACGAGACGGCCTACAGGGAGGAGCTGAGGGCCCTCGGAGTGTGGTGTCAGGAAAATAACCTCACACTCAACGTCAACAAAACTAAGGAGATGATTGTGGACTTCAGGAAACAGCAGAGGGAACACCCCCCTATCCACATCGATGGAACAGTGGTGGAGAGGGTAGCAAGTTTTAAGTTCCTCGGCATACACATCACAGACAAACTGAATTGGTCCACTCACACAGACAGCATCGTGAAGAAGGCGCAGCAGCGCCTCTTCAACCTCAGGAGGCTGAAGAAATTCGGCTTGTCACCAAAGCACTCACAGACTTCTACAGATGCACAATCGAGAGCATCCTGGCGGGCTGTATCACCGCCTGGTATGGCAACTGCACCGCCCTCAACCATAAGGCTCTCCAGAGGGTAGTGAGGTCTGCACAACGCATCACCGGGGGCAAACTACCTGCCCTCCAGGACACCTACACCACCCGATGCTACAGGAAGGCCATAAAGATCATCAAGGACATCAACCACCTGAGCCACTGCCTGTTCACCCTGCTGTCATCCAGAAGGCGAGCTCAGTACAGGTGCATCAAAGCTGGGACCGAGAGACTGAAAAAACAGCTTCTATCTCAAGGCCATCAGACTGTTAAACAGCCACCACTAACATTGAGTGGCTACTGCCAACACACTGTCAATGACACTGACTCAACTCCAGCCACTTTAATAATGGGAATTGATGGGAAATGATGTAAATATATCACTAGCCACTTTAAACAATGCTACCTTATATAATGTTACTTACCCTACATTATTCATCTCATATGCATACGTATATACTGTACTCTATATCATCGACTGCATCCTTATGTAATACATGTATCACTAGCCACTTTAACTATGCCACTTTGTTTACATACTCATCTCATATGTTATACTGTACTCGATATCATCTACTGTATCTTGCCTATGCTGCTCTGTACCATCACTCATTCATATATCCTTATGTACATATTCTTTATCCCCTTACACTGTGTATAAGACAGTAGTTTTTGAATTGTTAGTTAGATTACTTGTTGGTTATTACTGCATTGTCGGAACTAGAAGCACAAGCATTTCGCTACACTCGCATTAACATCTGCTAACCATGTGTATGTGACAAATAACATTTGATTTGATTTGATTTGATTTACCACATCTACTATAGACTACATCTACTATAACCCTGACCACATCTACTATAACCCTGACCACATCTACTATAGACCCCATCTACTATAAGCCTGACCACATCTACTATAACCCTGACCACATCTACTATAACCCTGACCACATCTACTATAGACCACATCTACTATAAGCCTGACCACATCTACTATAAGCCTGACCACATCTACTATAACCCTGACCACATCTACTATAACCCTGACCACATCTACTATAGACCACATCTCTATAACCCTGGGCCACATCTACTATAATCCTGACCACATCTACTATAAACCCTGACTACATCTACTATAACCCTGACTACATCTACTATAAGCCTGACCACATCTACTATAACCCTGACCACATCTACTTTAACCCTTACCACATCTACTATAGACTACATCTACTATAACCCTACCACATCTACTATAGACTACATCTACCTATAGACCCTGACCACATCTACTATAACCTGACCACATCTACTATAGACCACATCTACTATAAGCCTGACCACATCTACTATAACCCTGACCACATCTACTATAACCCTGACCACATCTACTATAGACCACATCTACTATAAGCCTGACCACATCTACTATAAGCCTGACCACATCTACTATAACCCTGACCACATCTACTATAACCCTGACCACATCTACTATAGACCACATCTCTATAACCCTGGCCACATCTACTATAATCCTGACCACGTCTACTATAACCCTGACTACATCTACTATAACCCTGACTACATCTACTATAGACCACATCTACTATAAGCCTGACCACATCTACTATAACCCTGACCACATCTACTTTAACCCTTACCACATCTACTATAGACTACATCTACTATAACCCTGACCACATCTACTATAGACCACATCTACTATAGACCACATCTACTATAACCCTGACCACATCTACTATAGACCACATCTACTATAGACCACATCTACTATAACCCTGACCACATCTACTATAGACCACATCTACTATAACCCTGACTACATCTACTAAAGACCACATCTACTATAGACCACATCTACTATAGACCATATCTACTATAACCCTGACAATGTCTACTATAGACCACATCTACTTATAACCCTTACTACATCTACTAGACCACATCTACTATAGACCATACCTACTAGACCACATCTACTATAGACTATATCTACTATAGACTACATCTACCATAACCCTGACCACATCTACTATAGACCATATCTACTATAGACTACATCTACCATAACCCTGACCACATCTACTATAACCCTGACCACATCTACTATAGACCACATCTACTATAACCCTGACCACATCTACTATAGACCACATCTACTATAACCCTGACTACATCTACTAAAGACCACATCTACTATAGACCACATCTACTATAGACCACATCTACTATAGACCACATCTACTATAACCCTGACTGTCTGTCTCAGACCCACCCAGACCTCCTGTCTCAGACCCACCCAGACACAGACCTTTTCAGACACAGAGCAGGTCTCCATTTCATACACCACACTGGCCAGCCATTGATTCCAGATGTAATATCACCCAGCTCTCCCCTTCAGATGTACCAGGACATTTATTCACCCAACCACTGTGACTTCACACCACTAGACCAGAGCTGAGCAGACCAGAGCAGAGCTGAGCAGAGCAGACCAGTGCAGACCAGAGCTGAGCAGACCAGAGCTGAGCTGACCAGAGCAGACCATGGAGAGGGGGAGGGTTGGTGGGAGGAGAGAAGAGGAGGGGAGGAAGAAGGAGGAGGGGGAGGAGAGGGTTGGTGGGAGGAGAGGAGAGGAGGGGAGGGAGAAGGAGGAGGGGGAGGGGGAGGAGAGAAGAGGAGGGGGAGGAGAGAAGGAGGATGGGGAGGAGAGAAGAGGAGGGGAGGGAGAAGGAGGAGGGGAGGGAGAAGGAGGATGGGAGGAAGGAGGAGGGGAGGGAGAAGGAGGATGGGAGGAGAGAAGAGGAGGGTAGGGAGAGAAGAGGAGGGGGAGGAGAGAGAGGAGGGGAGGGAGAAGGAGGATGGGAGGAGAGAAGAGGAGGGAGGGAGAAGGAGGATGGGAGGAGAGAAGGAGGGGGAGGGAGAAGGAGGAGGGGGAGGGGGGAGAGGAGGGGGAGGGGGAGGAGAGAAGAGGAGGGGGAGGAGAGAAGAGGAGGGGGAGGAGAGAAGAGGAGGGAGAGAGAAGAGGAGGGGAGGAGAGAAGAGGAGGGGGAGGAGAGAAGAGGAGGGAGGGAGAAGGAGGAAGGGGAGGAGAGAAGAGGAGGGGAGGAGAGAAGAGGAGGGGAGGAATGTTATCACATCTCTCTAAAAAGCAGCGAGCAGAGTCCTATTTATAGGGCTGTGTATTTACATAATTTACATAGTAGACAGACAGTTATAATTTCATGAGAGAGAGAGAGACAGAGAGAGACAGAGAGAGACTGGGTGAAATTCCACAGTGTGCCATCACAGCAGCAAGATTTGTGACCTGTTGCCACGAGAAAAGGGCAACCAGTGAAGAACAAACACCATTGTAAATACAACCCATATTTATGCTTATTTATTTTATCTTGTGTCCTTTAGCCATTTGTACTTTGTTAGAACACTGTATATATATATATATAATATGACATTTGTAATGTCTTTACTGTTTGAAACTTCTGTATGTGTAATGTTTACTGTTCATTTTTGTTGTTTTGCACTTTATATATTCACTTTGTATGTTGTCTACCTCACTTGCTTTGGCAATGTTAACACATGTTTCCCATGCCAATAAAGCCCTTGAATTGAATTGAATTGAATTGAATTGACAGAGAGAGACAGAGAGAGAATGAGAGTAACAGAGAGAGACAGAGAGAGAATGAGAGTAACAGAGAGAGACAGATATATAGAGACAGATATATATAGAGAGAGAGACAGAGAGAGAGAGATAGAGAGACAGAGAGAGAGAGATAGAGAGACAGAGAGAGAGAGAAAGAGAGAGAGAGAGAGAGACAGACAGAGAGAGAGAGAAAGAGACAGACAGACAGAGAGAGAGAGAGAGAGAGAGAGAGAGAGAGAGAGAGAGAGAGAGAGAGACAGACAGACAGACAGACAGACAGACAGACAGACAGACAGACAGACAGACAGACAGAGAGAGAGACAGCGAGAGAGAGAGAAAGAGAGAGAGAAAGACAGAGAGAAAGACAGAGAGAGAATGAGAGTAACAGAGAGAGACAGAGACAGAGAGACAGATATATAGAGAGACAGATATATAGGTCATGTGTCTTCTCAGTCATGTTGACACTGGTCTACTACCAGGTTCATGTGTCTTCTCAGTCATGTTGACACTGGTCCACTACCAGGTCATGTGTCTTCTCAGTCATGTTGAGACTGGTCTACTACCAGGTCATGTGTCTTCTCAGTCATGTTGACACTGGTCTACTACCAGGTCATGTGTCTTCTCAGTCATGTTGACACTGGTCTACTACCAGGTCATGTGTCTTCTCAGTCATGTTGACACTGGTCCACTACCAGGTCATGTGTCTTCTCAGTCATGTTGAGACTGGTCTACTACCAGGTCATGTGTCTTCTCAGTCTTGTTGACACTGGTCCACTACCAGGTCATGTGTCTTCTCAGTCATGTTGACACTGGACCACTACCAGGTCATGTGTCTTCTCAGTCATGTTGAGACTGGTCTACTACCAGGTCATGTGTCTTCTCAGTCTTGTTGACACTGGTCCACTACCAGGTCATGTGTCTTCTCAGTCATGTTGACACTGGTCCACTACCAGGTCATGTGTCTTCTCAGTCATGTTGACACTGGTCTACTACCAGGTCATGTGTCTTCTCAGTCATGTTGACACTGGTCTACTACCAGGTCATGTGTCTTCTCAGTCATGTTGACACTGGTCCACTACCAGGTCATGTGTCTTCTCAGTCATGTTGAGACTGGTCCACTACCAGGTCATGTGTCTTCTCAGTCATGTTGAGACTGGTCTACTACCAGGTCATGTGTCTTCTCAGTCATGTTGACACTGGTCTACTACCAGGTCATGTGTCTTCTCAGTCATGTTGACACTGGTCTACTACCAGGTCATGTGTCTTCTCAGTCATGTCGACACTGGTCCACTACCAGGTCATGTGTCTTCTCAGTCATGTTGAAACTGGTCCACTACCAGGTCATGTGTCTTCTCAGTCATGTTGACACTGGTCCACTACCAGGTCATGTGTCTTCTCAGTCATGTTGACACTGATCTACTACCAGGTCATGTGTCTTCTCAGTCATGTTGACACTGGTCCACTACCAGGTCATGTGTCTTCTCAGTCATGTTGAGACTGGTCCACTACCAGGTCATGTGTCTTCTCAGTCATGTTGAGACTGGTCTACTACCAGGTCATGTGTCTTCTCAGTCATGTTGACACTGGTCTACTACCAGGTCATGTGTCTTCTCAGTCATGTTGACACTGGTCCACTACCAGGTCATGTGTCTTCTCAGTCATGTTGAAACTGGTCCACTACCAGGTCATGTGTCTTCTCAGTCATGTTGACACTGGTCCACTACCAGGTCATGTGTCTTCTCAGTCATGTTGACACTGGTCCACTACCAGGTCATGTGTCTTCTCAGTCATGTTGAGACTGGTCTACTACCAGGTCATGTGTCTTCTCAGTCATGTTGACACTGGTCTACTACCAGGTCATGTGTCTTCTCAGTCATGTTGACACTGGTCTACTACCAGGTCATGTGTCTTCTCAGTCATGTTGACACTGGTCCACTACCAGGTCATGTGTCTTCTCAGTCATGTTGAGACTGGTCTACTACCAGGTCATGTGTCTTCTCAGTCTTGTTGACACTGGTCCACTACCAGGTCATGTGTCTTCTCAGTCATGTTGACACTGGTCCACTACCAGGTCATGTGTCTTCTCAGTCATGTTGACACTGGTCTACTACCAGGTCATGTGTCTTCTCAGTCATGTTGACACTGGTCTACTACCAGGTCATGTGTCTTCTCAGTCATGTTGACACTGGTCCACTACCAGGTCATGTGTCTTCTCAGTCATGTTGAGACTGGTCTACTACCAGGTCATGTGTCTTCTCAGTCATGTTGACACTGGTCTACTACCAGGTCATGTGTCTTCTCAGTCATGTTGACACTGGTCCACTACCAGGTCATGTCTTCTCAGTCATGTTGAGACTGGTCCACTACCAGGTCATGTGTCTTCTCAGTCATGTTGAGACTGGTCTACTACCAGGTCATGTGTCTTCTCAGTCATGTTGACACTGGTCTACTACCAGGTCATGTGTCTTCTCAGTCATGTTGACACTGGTCTACTACCAGGTCATGTGTCTTCTCAGTCATGTTGACACTGGTCCACTACCAGGTAATGTGTCTTCTCAGTCATGTTGAAACTGGTCCACTACCAGGTCATGTGTCTTCTCAGTCATGTTGACACTGGTCCACTACCAGGTCATGTGTCTTCTCAGTCATGTTGACACTGATCTACTACCAGGTCATGTGTCTTCTCAGTCATGTTGACACTGGTCCACTACCAGGTCATGTGTCTTCTCAGTCATGTTGAGACTGGTCCACTACCAGGTCATGTGTCTTCTCAGTCATGTTGAGACTGGTCTACTACCAGGTCATGTGTCTTCTCAGTCATGTTGACACTGGTCTACTACCAGGTCATGTGTCTTCTCAGTCATGTTGACACTGGTCCACTACCAGGTCATGTGTCTTCTCAGTCATGTTGAAACTGGTCCACTACCAGGTCATGTGTCTTCTCAGTCATGTTGACACTGGTCCACTACCAGGTCATGTGTCTTCTCAGTCATGTTGACACTGATCTACTACCAGGTCATGTGTCTTCTCAGTCATGTTGACACTGGTCCACTACCAGGTCATGTGTCTTCTCAGTCATGTTGACACTGGTCCACTACCAGGTCATGTGTCTTCTCAGTCATGTTGACACTGGTCCACTACCAGGTCATGTCTTCTCAGTCATGTTGACACTGGTCTACTACCAGGTCATGTGTCTTCTCAGTCATGTTGACACTGGTCTACTACCAGGTCATGTGTCTTCTTAGTCATGTTGACACTGGTCTACTACCAGGTCATGTGTCTTCTCAGTCATGTTGACACTGGTCTACTACCAGGTCATGTGTCTTCTCAGTCATGTTGACACTGGTCCACTACCAGGTCATGTGTCTTCTCAGTCATGTTGACACTGGTCCACTACCAGGTCATGTGTCTTCTCAGTCATGTTGACACTGGTCTACTACCAGGTCATGTGTCTTCTCAGTCATGTTGACACTGGTCCACTACCAGGTCATGTGTCTTCTCAGTCATGTTGACACTGGTCTACTACCAGGTCATGTGTCTTCTCAGTCATGTTGACACTGGTCTACTACCAGGTCATGTGTCTTCTCAGTCATGTTGACACTGGTCTACTACCAGGTCATGTGTCTTCTCAGTCATGTTGACACTGGTCCACTACCAGGTCATGTGTCTTCTCAGTCATGTTGACACTGGTCTACTACCAGGTCATGTGTCTTCTCAGTCATGTTGACACTGGTCTACTACCAGGTCATGTGTCTTCTCAGTCATGTTGACACTGGTCTACTACCAGGTCATGTGTCTTCTCAGTCATGTTGACACTGGTCTACTACCAGGTCATGTGTCTTCTCAGTCATGTTGACACTGGTCTACTACCAGGTCATGTGTCTTCTCAGTCATGTTGACACTGGTCTACTACCAGGTCATGTGTCTTCTCAGTCATGTTGACACTGGTCTACTACCAGGTCATGTGTCTCAGTCATGTTGACACTGGTCCACTACCAGGTCATGTGTCTCAGTCATGTTGACACTGGTCTACTACCAGGTCATGTGTCTTCTCAGTCATGTTGACACTGGTCTACTACCAGGTCATGTGTCTTCTCAGTCATGTTGAAACTGGTCCACTACCAGGTCATGTGTCTTCTCAGTCATGTTGACACTGGTCCACTACCAGGTCATGTGTCTTCTCAGTCATGTTGACACTGGTCTACTACCAGGTCATGTGTCTTCTCAGTCATGTTGACACTGGTCTACTACCAGGTCATGTGTCTTCTCAGTCATGTTGACACTGGTCCACTACCAGGTCATGTGTCTTCTCAGTCATGTTGAGACTGGTCTACTACCAGGTCATGTGTCTTCTCAGTCATGTTGACACTGGTCTACTACCAGGTCATGTGTCTTCTCAGTCATGTTGACACTGGTCCACTACCAGGTCATGTCTTCTCAGTCATGTTGAGACTGGTCCACTACCAGGTCATGTGTCTTCTCAGTCATGTTGAGACTGGTCTACTACCAGGTCATGTGTCTTCTCAGTCATGTTGACACTGGTCTACTACCAGGTCATGTGTCTTCTCAGTCATGTTGACACTGGTCTACTACCAGGTCATGTGTCTTCTCAGTCATGTTGACACTGGTCCACTACCAGGTAATGTGTCTTCTCAGTCATGTTGAAACTGGTCCACTACCAGGTCATGTGTCTTCTCAGTCATGTTGACACTGGTCCACTACCAGGTCATGTGTCTTCTCAGTCATGTTGACACTGATCTACTACCAGGTCATGTGTCTTCTCAGTCATGTTGACACTGGTCCACTACCAGGTCATGTGTCTTCTCAGTCATGTTGAGACTGGTCCACTACCAGGTCATGTGTCTTCTCAGTCATGTTGAGACTGGTCTACTACCAGGTCATGTGTCTTCTCAGTCATGTTGACACTGGTCTACTACCAGGTCATGTGTCTTCTCAGTCATGTTGACACTGGTCCACTACCAGGTCATGTGTCTTCTCAGTCATGTTGACACTGGTCTACTACCAGGTCATGTGTCTTCTCAGTCATGTTGACACTGGTCTACTACCAGGTCATGTGTCTTCTCAGTCATGTTGACACTGGTCCACTACCAGGTCATGTGTCTTCTCAGTCATGTTGAGACTGGTCTACTACCAGGTCATGTGTCTTCTCAGTCATGTTGACACTGGTCTACTACCAGGTCATGTGTCTTCTCAGTCATGTTGACACTGGTCCACTACCAGGTCATGTCTTCTCAGTCATGTTGAGACTGGTCCACTACCAGGTCATGTGTCTTCTCAGTCATGTTGAGACTGGTCTACTACCAGGTCATGTGTCTTCTCAGTCATGTTGACACTGGTCTACTACCAGGTCATGTGTCTTCTCAGTCATGTTGACACTGGTCTACTACCAGGTCATGTGTCTTCTCAGTCATGTTGACACTGGTCCACTACCAGGTAATGTGTCTTCTCAGTCATGTTGAAACTGGTCCACTACCAGGTCATGTGTCTTCTCAGTCATGTTGACACTGGTCCACTACCAGGTCATGTGTCTTCTCAGTCATGTTGACACTGATCTACTACCAGGTCATGTGTCTTCTCAGTCATGTTGACACTGGTCCACTACCAGGTCATGTGTCTTCTCAGTCATGTTGAGACTGGTCCACTACCAGGTCATGTGTCTTCTCAGTCATGTTGAGACTGGTCTACTACCAGGTCATGTGTCTTCTCAGTCATGTTGACACTGGTCTACTACCAGGTCATGTGTCTTCTCAGTCATGTTGACACTGGTCCACTACCAGGTCATGTGTCTTCTCAGTCATGTTGAAACTGGTCCACTACCAGGTCATGTGTCTTCTCAGTCATGTTGACACTGGTCCACTACCAGGTCATGTGTCTTCTCAGTCATGTTGACACTGATCTACTACCAGGTCATGTGTCTTCTCAGTCATGTTGACACTGGTCCACTACCAGGTCATGTGTCTTCTCAGTCATGTTGACACTGGTCCACTACCAGGTCATGTGTCTTCTCAGTCATGTTGACACTGGTCCACTACCAGGTCATGTCTTCTCAGTCATGTTGACACTGGTCTACTACCAGGTCATGTGTCTTCTCAGTCATGTTGACACTGGTCTACTACCAGGTCATGTGTCTTCTTAGTCATGTTGACACTGGTCTACTACCAGGTCATGTGTCTTCTCAGTCATGTTGACACTGGTCTACTACCAGGTCATGTGTCTTCTCAGTCATGTTGACACTGGTCCACTACCAGGTCATGTGTCTTCTCAGTCATGTTGACACTGGTCCACTACCAGGTCATGTGTCTTCTCAGTCATGTTGACACTGGTCTACTACCAGGTCATGTGTCTTCTCAGTCATGTTGACACTGGTCCACTACCAGGTCATGTGTCTTCTCAGTCATGTTGACACTGGTCTACTACCAGGTCATGTGTCTTCTCAGTCATGTTGACACTGGTCTACTACCAGGTCATGTGTCTTCTCAGTCATGTTGACACTGGTCTACTACCAGGTCATGTGTCTTCTCAGTCATGTTGACACTGGTCCACTACCAGGTCATGTGTCTTCTCAGTCATGTTGACACTGGTCTACTACCAGGTCATGTGTCTTCTCAGTCATGTTGACACTGGTCTACTACCAGGTCATGTGTCTTCTCAGTCATGTTGACACTGGTCTACTACCAGGTCATGTGTCTTCTCAGTCATGTTGACACTGGTCTACTACCAGGTCATGTGTCTTCTCAGTCATGTTGACACTGGTCTACTACCAGGTCATGTGTCTTCTCAGTCATGTTGACACTGGTCTACTACCAGGTCATGTGTCTTCTCAGTCATGTTGACACTGGTCTACTACCAGGTCATGTGTCTCAGTCATGTTGACACTGGTCCACTACCAGGTCATGTGTCTCAGTCATGTTGACACTGGTCTACTACCAGGTCATGTGTCTTCTCAGTCATGTTGACACTGGTCTACTACCAGGTCATGTGTCTTCTCAGTCATGTTGAAACTGGTCCACTACCAGGTCATGTGTCTTCTCAGTCATGTTGACACTGGTCCACTACCAGGTCATGTGTCTTCTCAGTCATGTTGACACTGGTCTACTACCAGGTCATGTGTCTTCTCAGTCATGTTGACACTGGTCTACTACCAGGTCATGTGTCTTCTCAGTCATGTTGACACTGGTCCACTACCAGGTCATGTGTCTTCTCAGTCATGTTGAGACTGGTCTACTACCAGGTCATGTGTCTTCTCAGTCATGTTGACACTGGTCTACTACCAGGTCATGTGTCTTCTCAGTCATGTTGACACTGGTCCACTACCAGGTCATGTCTTCTCAGTCATGTTGAGACTGGTCCACTACCAGGTCATGTGTCTTCTCAGTCATGTTGAGACTGGTCTACTACCAGGTCATGTGTCTTCTCAGTCATGTTGACACTGGTCTACTACCAGGTCATGTGTCTTCTCAGTCATGTTGACACTGGTCTACTACCAGGTCATGTGTCTTCTCAGTCATGTTGACACTGGTCCACTACCAGGTAATGTGTCTTCTCAGTCATGTTGAAACTGGTCCACTACCAGGTCATGTGTCTTCTCAGTCATGTTGACACTGGTCCACTACCAGGTCATGTGTCTTCTCAGTCATGTTGACACTGATCTACTACCAGGTCATGTGTCTTCTCAGTCATGTTGACACTGGTCCACTACCAGGTCATGTGTCTTCTCAGTCATGTTGAGACTGGTCCACTACCAGGTCATGTGTCTTCTCAGTCATGTTGAGACTGGTCTACTACCAGGTCATGTGTCTTCTCAGTCATGTTGACACTGGTCTACTACCAGGTCATGTGTCTTCTCAGTCATGTTGACACTGGTCCACTACCAGGTCATGTGTCTTCTCAGTCATGTTGAAACTGGTCCACTACCAGGTCATGTGTCTTCTCAGTCATGTTGACACTGGTCCACTACCAGGTCATGTGTCTTCTCAGTCATGTTGACACTGATCTACTACCAGGTCATGTGTCTTCTCAGTCATGTTGACACTGGTCCACTACCAGGTCATGTGTCTTCTCAGTCATGTTGACACTGGTCCACTACCAGGTCATGTGTCTTCTCAGTCATGTTGACACTGGTCCACTACCAGGTCATGTGTCTTCTCAGTCATGTTGACACTGGTCTACTACCAGGTCATGTGTCTTCTCAGTCATGTTGACACTGGTCTACTACCAGGTCATGTGTCTTCTTAGTCATGTTGACACTGGTCTACTACCAGGTCATGTGTCTTCTCAGTCATGTTGACACTGGTCTACTACCAGGTCATGTGTCTTCTCAGTCATGTTGACACTGGTCCACTACCAGGTCATGTGTCTTCTCAGTCATGTTGACACTGGTCCACTACCAGGTCATGTGTCTTCTCAGTCATGTTGACACTGGTCTACTACCAGGTCATGTGTCTTCTCAGTCATGTTGACACTGGTCCACTACCAGGTCATGTGTCTTCTCAGTCATGTTGACACTGGTCTACTACCAGGTCATGTGTCTTCTCAGTCATGTTGACACTGGTCTACTACCAGGTCATGTGTCTTCTCAGTCATGTTGACACTGGTCTACTACCAGGTCATGTGTCTTCTCAGTCATGTTGACACTGGTCCACTACCAGGTCATGTGTCTTCTCAGTCATGTTGACACTGGTCTACTACCAGGTCATGTGTCTTCTCAGTCATGTTGACACTGGTCTACTACCAGGTCATGTGTCTTCTCAGTCATGTTGACACTGGTCTACTACCAGGTCATGTGTCTTCTCAGTCATGTTGACACTGGTCTACTACCAGGTCATGTGTCTTCTCAGTCATGTTGACACTGGTCTACTACCAGGTCATGTGTCTTCTCAGTCATGTTGACACTGGTCTACTACCAGGTCATGTGTCTTCTCAGTCATTTTGACACTGGTCTACTACCAGGTCATGTGTCTCAGTCATGTTGACACTGGTCCACTACCAGGTCATGTGTCTCAGTCATGTTGACACTGGTCTACTACCAGGTCATGTGTCTTCTCAGTCATGTTGACACTGGTCTACTACCAGGTCATGTGTCTCAGTCATGTTGACACTGGTCCACTACCAGGTCATGTGTCTCAGTCATGTTGACACTGGTCCACTACCAGGTCATGTGTCTTCTCAGTCATGTTGACACTGGTCTACTACCAGGTCATGTGTCTTCTCAGTCATGTTGACACTGGTCTACTACCAGGTCATGTGTCTTCTCAGTCATGTTGACACTGGTCTACTACCAGGTCATGTGTCTTCTCAGTCATGTTGACACTGGTCTACTACCAGGTCATGTGTCTTCTCAGTCATGTTGACACTGGTCTACTACCAGGTCATGTGTCTTCTCAGTCATGTTGACACTGGTCTACTACCAGGTCATGTGTCTTCTCAGTCATGTTGACACTGGTCTACTACCAGGTCATGTGTCTTCTCAGTCATGTTGAGACTGGTCTACTACCAGGTCATGTGTCTTCTCAGTCATGTTGAGACTGGTCTACTACCAGGTCATGTGTCTTCTCAGTCATGTTGACACTGGTCTACTACCAGGTCATGTGTCTTCTCAGTCATGTTGACACTGGTCCACTACCAGGTCATGTGTCTTCTCAGTCATGTTGAGACTGGTCCACTACCAGGTCATGTGTCTTCTCAGTCATGTTGAGACTGGTCTACTACCAGGTCATGTGTCTTCTCAGTCATGTTGACACTGGTCTACTACCAGGTCATGTGTCTTCTCAGTCATGTTGACACTGGTCTACTACCAGGTCATGTGTCTTCTCAGTCATGTTGACACTGGTCCACTACCAGGTCATGTGTCTTCTCAGTCATGTTGAAACTGGTCCACTACCAGGTCATGTGTCTTCTCAGTCATGTTGACACTGGTCCACTACCAGGTCATGTGTCTTCTCAGTCATGTTGACACTGATCTACTACCAGGTCATGTGTCTTCTCAGTCATGTTGACACTGGTCCACTACCATGTCATGTGTCTTCTCAGTCATGTTGAGACTGGTCCACTACCAGGTCATGTGTCTTCTCAGTCATGTTGAGACTGGTCTACTACCAGGTCATGTGTCTTCTCAGTCATGTTGACACTGGTCTACTACCAGGTCATGTGTCTTCTCAGTCATGTTGAAACTGGTCCACTACCAGGTCATGTGTCTTCTCAGTCATGTTGACACTGGTCTACTACCAGGTCATGTGTCTTCTCAGTCATGTTGACACTGGTCTACTACCAGGTCATGTGTCTTCTCAGTCATGTTGACACTGGTCCACTACCAGGTCATGTGTCTTCTCAGTCATGTTGACACTGGTCTACTACCAGGTCATGTGTCTTCTCAGTCATGTTGACACTGGTCTACTACCAGGTCATGTGTCTTCTCAGTCATGTTGACACTGGTCTACTACCAGGTCATGTGTCTTCTCAGTCATGTTGACACTGGTCTACTACCAGGTCATGTGTCTTCTCAGTCATGTTGACACTGGTCTACTACCAGGTCATGTGTCTTCTCAGTCATGTTGACACTGGTCTACTACCAGGTCATGTGTCTTCTCAGTCATGTGACACTGGTCTACTACCAGGTCATGTGTCTTCTCAGTCATGTTGACACTGGTCTACTACCAGGTCATGTGTCTTCTCAGTCATGTTGACACTGGTCTACTACCAGGTCATGTGTCTTCTCAGTCATGTTGACACTGGTCTACTACCAGGTCATGTGTCTTCTCAGTCATGTTGACACTGGTCTACTACCAGGTCATGTGTCTTCTCAGTCATGTTGACACTGGTCTACTACCAGGTCATGTGTCTTCTCAGTCATGTTGACACTGGTCTACTACCAGGTCATGTGTCTTCTCGATCATGTTGACACTGGTCTACTACTGGTCTACTAATCCCTTCAACCCAGAACAACACTCCTCTGTAATCCCTTCAACCCAGAACAACACTCCTCTATAATCCCTTCAACCCAGAACACTCCTCTATAATCCCTTCAACCCAGAACAACACTCCTCTATAATCCCTTCAACTCAGAACAACACTCCTCTATAACCCCTTCAACCCAGAACACTCCTCTCTAATCCCTTCAACCCAGAACAACACTCCTCTATAATCCCTTCAACCCAGAACAACACTCCTCTCTAATCCCTTCAACCCAGAACACTCCTCTCTAATCCCTTCAACCCAGAACACTCCTGTATAATCCCTTCAACCCAGAACAACACTCCTCTATAATCCCTTCAACCCAGAACACTCCTCTATAATCCCTTCAACCCAGAACAACACTCCTCTATAATCCCTTCAACTCAGAACAACACTCCTCTATAATCCCTTCAACCCAGAACAACACTCCTCTATAATCCCTTCAACCCAGAACAACACTCCTCTATAATCCCTTCAACTCAGAACAACACTCCTCTCTAATCCCTTCAACCCAGAACAACACTCCTCTCTAATCCCTTCAACCCAGAACAACACTCCTCTATAATCCCTTCAACCCAGAACAACACTCCTCTCTAATCCCTTCAACCCAGAACAACACTCCTCTGTAATCCCTTCAACCCAGAACAACACTCCTCTCTAATCCCTTCAACCCAGAACAACACTCCTCTATAATCCCTTCAACCCAGAACAACACTCCTCTCTAATCCCTTCAACCCAGAACAACACTCCTCTATAATCCCTTCAACCCAGAACAACACTCCTCTATAATCCCTTCAACCCAGAACAACACTCCTCTCTAATCCCTTCAACCCAGAACAACACTCCTCTGTAATCCCTTCAACCCAGAACAACACTCCTCTATAATCCCTTCAACCCAGAACAACACTCCTCTATAATCCCTTCAACCCAGAACAACACTCCTCTATAATCCCTTCAACCCAGAACAACACTCCTCTCTAATCCCTTCAACCCAGAACAACACTCCTCTATAATCCCTTCAACCCAGAACAACACTCCTCTATAATCCCTTCAACCCAGAACAACACTCCTCTATAATCCCTTCAACCCAGAACAACACTCCTCTATAATCCCTTCAACCCAGAACACTCCTCTCTAATCCCTTCAACCCAGAACAACACTCCTCTATAATCCCTTCAACCCAGAACAACACTCCTCTATAATCCCTTCAACCCAGAACAACACTCCTCTCTAATCCCTTCAACCCAGAACAACACTCCTCTATAATCCCTTCAACCCAGAACAACACTCCTCTATAATCCATTCAACCCAGAACAACACTCCTCTCTAATCCCTTCAACCCAGAACAACACTCCTCTATAATCCCTTCAACCCAGAACAACACTCCTCTATAATCCCTTCAACCCAGAACAACACTCCTCTATAATCCCTTCAACCCAGAACAACACTCCTCTATAATCCCTTCAACCCAGAACACTCCTCTATAATCCCTTCAACCCAGAACAACACTCCTCTCTAATCCCTTCAACCCAGAACAACACTCCTCTCTAATCCCTTCAACCCAGAACAACACTCCTCTATAATCCCTTCAACCCAGAACAACACTCCTCTATAATCCCTTCAACCCAGAACAACACTCCTCTATAATCCCTTCAACCCAGAACAACACTCCTCTCTAATCCCTTCAACCCAGAACAACACTTCAAACAGACAAACCTCTACTGCTGTCTGACACTAAACCCATTTCCCCTGTGTGGCAGAGAGAGAGAGGACAGCTTGTTTTGTTCCCTCTCCCCTCGTGTTGAGGAGTCCTGTCAGTCTTTAAGACGACTCCATCTATTACCCAGAGTTCATAGGGCCACTCTATCAGGGCCGGAGGAGATCTGTCTTAATAGGACAGCTGCATCATTACACACACACACACACACACACACACACACAAAGGAATGTCTTTCTTAAAATCAATACACAAGTATATATATATATTTTTTAAACCTTCATATTTAGTTAATATTGCCTGTTCACATGAATTTATTTTAGCTAAGGAAATTGCGTCACTTCTCTTGCATTCAGTGCGACAGAGTCAGGGTACATGCAGCAGTTTGGACCGCCTGGCTCGTTGCCAACTGTGTGAAGACATTTATTCCTAACAAAGACCGTAATAAATTTGCCTGAATTTTACATAATCATGACATAACATTGAAGGTTGTGCAATGTAACAGCAATATTTAGACTTAGGGATGCCACCCGTTAGATAAAATACGGAACGGTTTCGTTTTTCACTGAAAGAATAAACCTTTTTGTTGTATTGCTAACTGCTAACTCAGTCTAGCTGCTGTCAGCTTTAATTGGCCGGTCTCTAACAGGCTGGCCTGGTTCCTCTCTGGCCCTGCATCCAGAAAACTATTAAACATAAGAGCTCCACAGCTCAGCCTCCTTCTGAGAACAGGCTCAAAGAGCTCCACAGCTCAGCTTCCTTCTGAGAACAGGCTTCAAAGAGCTCCACAGCTCAGCCTCCTTCTGAGAACAGGCTCAAAGAGCTCCACAGCTCAGCCTCCTTCTGAGAACAGACTCAACGTGTCCCCACAGCTCAGCCTCCTTCTGAGAACAGGCTTCAAAGAGCTCCACAGCTCAGCCTCCTTCTGAGAACAGGCTCAAAGAGCTCCACAGCTCAGCCTCCTTCTGAGAACAGGCTTCAAAGAGCTCCACAGCTCAGACTCCTTCTGAGAACAGGCTCAAAGAGCTCCACAGCTCAGCCTCCTTCTGAGAACAGACTCAACGTGTCCCCACAGCTCAGCCTCCTTCTGAGAACAGGCTTCAAAGAGCTCCACAGCTCAGCCTCCTTCTGAGAACAGGCTTCAAAGAGCTCCACAGCTCAGCCTCCTTCTGAGAACAGGCTTCAAAGAGCTCCACAGCTCAGCCTCCTTCTGAGAACAGGCTTCAAAGAGCTCCACAGCTCAGCCTCCTTCTGAGAACAGGCTTCAAAGAGCTCCACAGCTCAGCCTCCTTCTGAGAACAGGCTTCAAAGAGCTCCACAGCTCAGCCTCCTTCTGAGAACAGGCTTCAAAGAGCTCCACAGCTCAGCCTCCTTCTGAGAACAGGCTTCAAAGAGCTCCACAGCTCAGCCTCCTTCTGAGAACAGGCTCAAAGAGCTCCACAGCTCAGCCTCCTTCTGAGAACAGGCTCAACGAGCTCCACAGCTCAGCCTCCTTCTGAGAACAGGCTTCAAAGAGCTCCACAGCTCAGCCTCCTTCTGAGAACAGGCTTCAAAGAGCTCCACAGCTCAGCCTCCTTCTGAGAACAGGCTTCAAAGAGCTCCACAGCTCAGCCTCCTTCTGGGAACAGGCTCAACGTGTCCCACAGCTCAGCCTCCTTCTGAGAACAGGCTCAAAGAGCTCCACAGATCAGCCTCCTTCTGAGAACAGGCTCAAAGAGCTCCACAGCTCAGCCTCCTTCTGAGAACAGGCTCAAAGAGCTCCACAGCTCAGCCTCATTCTGAGAACAGGCTCAACGTGTCCCACAGCTCAGCCTCCTTCTGAGAACAGGCTCAAAGAGCTCCACAGCTCAGCCTCCTTCTGAGAACAGGCTCAAAGAGCTCCACAGCTCAGCCTCCTTCTGAGAACAGGCTTCAAAGAGCTCCACAGCTCAGCCTCCTTCTGAGAACAGGCTCAAAGAGCTCCACAGCTCAGCCTCCTTCTGAGAACAGGCTCAAAGAGCTCCACAGCTCAGCCTCCTTCTGAGAACAGGCTCAAAGTGTCCCACAGCTCAGCCTCCTTCTGGGAACAGGCTCAAAGTGTCCCACAGCTCAGCCTCCTTCTGAGAACAGGCTCAAAGTGTCCCACAGCTCAGCCTCCTTCTGGGAACAGGCTCAAAGAGCTCCACAGCTCAGCCTCCTTCTGAGAACAGACTCAACGTGTCCCACAGCTCAGCCTCCTTCTGAGAACAGGCTCAACGTGTCCCACAGCTCAGCCTCCTTCTGAGAACAGGCTCAAAGTGTCCCACAGCTCAGCCTCCTTCTGAGACAAGGCTCAAAGTGTCCCACAGCTCAGCCTCCTTCTGAGAACAGGCTCAAAGTGTCCCACAGCTCAGCCTCCTTCTGAGAACAGGCTCAAAGTGTCCCACAGCTCAGCCTCCTTCTGAGAACAGGCTCAAAGTGTCCCACAGCTCAGCCTCCTTCTGAGAACAGGCTCAAAGTGTCCCACAGCTCAGCCTCCTTCTGAGAACAGGCTCAAAGTGTCCCACAGCTCAGCCTCCTTCTGAGAACAGGCTTCAAAGAGCTCCACAGCTCAGCCTCCTTCTGAGAACAGGCTCAAAGAGCTCCACAGCTCAGCCTCCTTCTGAGAACAGGCTCAAAGAGCTCCACAGCTCAGCCTCCTTCTGAGAACAGGCTCAAAGTGTCCCACAGCTCAGCCTCCTTCTGGGAACAGGCTCAAAGTGTCCCACAGCTCAGCCTCCTTCTGAGAACAGGCTCAAAGTGTCCCACAGCTCAGCCTCCTTCTGGGAACAGGCTCAAAGAGCTCCACAGCTCAGCCTCCTTCTGAGAACAGACTCAACGTGTCCCACAGCTCAGCCTCCTTCTGAGAACAGGCTCAACGTGTCCCACAGCTCAGCCTCCTTCTGAGAACAGGCTCAAAGTGTCCCACAGCTCAGCCTCCTTCTGAGAACAGGCTCAAAGTGTCCCACAGCTCAGCCTCCTTCTGAGAACAGGCTCAAAGTGTCCCACAGCTCAGCCTCCTTCTGAGAACAGGCTCAAAGTGTCCCACAGCTCAGCCTCCTTCTGAGAACAGGCTCAAAGTGTCCCACAGCTCAGCCTCCTTCTGAGAACAGGCTCAAAGTGTCCCACAGCTCAGCCTCCTTCTGAGAACAGGCTCAAAGTGTCCCACAGCTCAGCCTCCTTCTGAGAACAGGCTCAAAGTGTCCCACAGCTCAGCCTCCTTCTGGGAACAGGCTCAAAGTGTCCCACAGCTCAGCCTCCTTCTGGGAACAGGCTCAAAGTGTCCCACAGCTCAGCCTCCTTCTGAGGACAGGCTCAAAGTGTCCCACAGCTCAGCCTCCTTCTGGGAACAGGCTCAAAGTGTCCCACAGCTCAGCCTCCTTCTGAGAACAGGCTCAAAGTGTCCCACAGCTCAGCCTCCTTCTGGGAACAGGCTCAAAGTGTCCCACAGCTCAGCCTCCTTCTGAGAACAGGCTCAAAGTGTCCCACAGCTCAGTCTCCTTCTGAGAACAGGCTCAAAGTGTCCCACAGCTCAGCCTCCTTCTGAGAACAGGCTCAAAGTGTCCCACAGCTCAGCCTCCTTCTGAGAACAGGCTCAAAGTGTCCCACAGCTCAGCCTCCTTCTGAGAACAGGCTCAAAGTGTCCCACAGCTCAGCCTTCTTCTGGGAACAGGCTCAAAGTGTCCCACAGCTCAGCCTCCTTCTGAGAACAGGCTCAAAGTGTCCCACAGCTCAGCCTCTTTCTGAGAACAGACTCAAAGTGTCCCACAGCTCAGCCTCCTTCTGGGAACAGGCTCAAAGTGTCCCACAGCTCAGCCTCCTTCTGAGAACAGGCTCAAAGTGTCCCACAGCTCAGCCTCCTCCTGGGAACAGGCTCAAAGTGTCCCACAGCTCAGCCTCCTTCTGAGAACAGGCTCAAAGTGTCCCACAGCTCAGTCTCCTTCTGAGAACAGGCTCAAAGTGTCCCACAGCTCAGCCTCCTTCTGAGAACAGGCTCAAAGTGTCCCACAGCTCAGCCTCCTTCTGAGAACAGGCTCAAAGTGTCCCACAGCTCAGCCTCCTTCTGGGAACAGGCTCAAAGCTCTCACTTGAATAGTGTAGGGAGGGGGAGGGAGGGGGAGGGAAGGAGAGGGAGGGGGGAGGGAGGGAGGGAGGGGGAGAGAGAAATGTCATCATGTTTATTCAAACCTTCTCAGATTGTCAATTTAAAAGAATCCCTTAAACACATTGAAATCAGAGTCTAGTGAAAAAAGAGAGAGACTGGACAACAGACGTCCTGATCTGCATATCAATGTGGAGCCCCCCCCCCCCCCGCGGAACCCCCGACGCTTCAACAGAGAGAGAGAGAGACCCCCCGTACCCCCGACGCTCCAACAGAGAGAGAGAGAGAGACCCCTCCCCGTACCCCTGAAACTCCAACAGAGAGAGAGAGAGACCCCTCCTGTACCCATGAAACTCCAACAGAGAGAGAGAGACCCCCCCCCCGTACCCCCGACGCTCCAACAGAGAGAGAGAGAGACCCCCCGTACCCCCCACGCTCCAACAGAGAGAGACTCCCCGTACCCCTGAAACTCCAACAGAGAGAGAGAGAGACCCCCCCTGTACCCCTGAAACTCCAACAGAGAGAGAGAGACCCCCCCCCCGTACCCCCGACGCTCCAACAGAGAGAGAGAGAGACCCCCCGTACCCCCCACGCTCCAACAGAGAGAGACCCCCCGTACCCCTGAAACTCCAACAGAGAGAGAGAGAGACACCTCCCCGTACCCCTGAAACTCCAACAGAGAGAGAGAGACCCCCCCCGTACCCCCGACGCTCCAACAGAGAGAGAGACACCCCCCTGTACCCCCGACGCTCCAACAGAGAGAGAGAGAGACCCCCCCCCTGTACCCCTGAAACTCCAACAGAGAGAGAGAGAGACCCCCCCTGTACCCCCCACGCTCCAACAGAGAGAGAGAGAGACCCCCCGTACCCCCCACGCTCCAACAGAGAGAGAGAGACTCCTCCCCGTACCCCTGAAACTCCAACAGAGAGAGAGAGACCCCCGTACCCCCCACGCTCCAACAGAGAGAGAGAGACTCCTCCCCGTACCCCCACGCTCCAACAGAGAGAGAGAGACTCCTCCCCGTACCCCTGAAACTCCAACAGAGAGAGAGAGAGACCCCCCCCTGTACCCCCGACGCTCCAACAGAGAGAGAGAGACCCCCCCCCGTACCCCCGACGCTCCAACAGAGAGAGAGAGAGACCCCCCGTACCCCCCACGCTCCAACAGAGAGAGACTCCCCGTACCCCTGAAACTCCAACAGAGAGAGAGAGAGACCCCCCCTGTACCCCTGAAACTCCAACAGAGAGAGAGAGACCCCCCCCCCGTACCCCCGACGCTCCAACAGAGAGAGAGAGAGAGACCCCCCGTACCCCCCACGCTCCAACAGAGAGAGACCCCCCGTACCCCTGAAACTCCAACAGAGAGAGAGAGAGACACCTCCCCGTACCCCTGAAACTCCAACAGAGAGAGAGAGACCCCCCCGTACCCCCGACGCTCCAACAGAGAGAGAGACACCCCCCTGTACCCCCGACGCTCCAACAGAGAGAGAGAGAGACCCCCCCCCTGTACCCCTGAAACTCCAACAGAGAGAGAGAGAGACCCCCCCTGTACCCCCCACGCTCCAACAGAGAGAGAGAGAGACCCCCCGTACCTCCCACGCTCCAACAGAGAGAGAGAGACTCCTCCCCGTACCCCTGAAACTCCAACAGAGAGAGAGAGACCCCCCGTACCCCCCACGCTCCAACAGAGAGAGAGAGACTCCTCCCCGTACCCCCACGCTCCAACAGAGAGAGAGAGACTCCTCCCCGTACCCCTGAAACTCCAACAGAGAGAGAGAGAGACCCCCCCCTGTACCCCCGACGCTCCAACAGAGAGAGAGAGACCCCCCTGTACCCATGAAACTCCAACAGAGAGAGAGAGAGACCCCCCCCTGTACCCCTGAAACTCCAACAGAGAGAGAGAGAGACCCCCCCTGTACCCATGAAACTCCAGAGAGAGAGAGACCCCCCCTGTACCCATGAAACTCCAACAGAGAGAGAGAGAGACCCCCCCTGTACCCCTGAAACTCCAACAGAGAGAGAGAGAGAGAGACCCCCCCCCGTACCCCTGAAACTCCAACAGAGAGAGAGAGAGAGACCCCCCCCCCCCCGTACCCCTGAAACTCCAACAGAGAGAGAGAGAGAGAGAGACCCCCCCCCCCGTACCCCCGACGCTCCAACAGAGAGAGAGAGACCCCCCCTGTACCCCTGAAACTCCAACAGAGAGAGAGAGAGAGACCCCCCCTGTACCCCCGACGCTCCAACAGAGAGAGAGAGAGACCCCTCCCCATACCCCTGAAACTCCAACAGAGAGAGAGAGACCCCCCCCGTACCCCCGATGCTCCAACAGAGAGACAGAGAGACCCCCCCCGTACCCCCGACGCTCCAACACAGAGAGAGAGCCCCCCTGTACCCCTGAAACTCCAACAGAGAGAGAGACCCCCGTACCCCCCACGCTCCAACAGAGAGAGAGAGACCCCCCGTACCCCCCACGCTCCAACAGAGAGACAGAGACCCCCCGTACCCCCCACGCTCCAACAGAGAGAGAGAGACTCCTCCCCGTACCCCTGAAACTCCAACAGAGAGAGAGAGACACCCCCCTGTACCCCCGACGCTCCAACAGAGAGAGAGAGACACCCCCCGTACCCCCGACGCTCCAGAGAGAGAGAGAGCCCCCCCCGTACCCCCGACGCTCCAACAGAGAGAGAGACCCCCCCTGTACCCCCGACGCTTCAACAGAGAGAGAGAGAGAGAGAGACCCCCCCCGTACCCCTGAAACTCCAACAGAGAGAGAGAGAGAGACCCCCCCCGTACCTCCGACGCTCCAACAGAGAGAGAGAGAGCCCCCCCTGTACCCCTGAAACTCCAACAGAGAGAGAGACCCCCGTACCCCCGACGCTCCAACAGAGAGAGAGAGACCCCCCCCTGTACCCCTGAAACTCCAACAGAGAGAGAGAGACCCCCCCTGTACCCCTGAAACTCCAGAGAGAGAGAGACCCCTCCCCTGTACCCCTGAAACTCCAACAGAGAGAGAGAGAGACCCCTCCCCGTACCCCTGAAACTCCAACAGAGAGAGAGAGAGACCCCCCCCGTACCCCTGAAACTCCAACAGAGAGAGAGAGCCCCCCCGTACCCCGAGCCCATCACCGTCCCCATTCGAAGACAAGGGTTTGATCCACAGAGAGCCCATCACCGTCCCCATTCGAAGACAAGGGTTTGATCCACAGAGAGCCCATCACCGTCCCCAGTCGAAGACAAGGGTTTGATCCACAGAGAGCCCATCACCGTCCCCTGTGGAAGACAAGGGTTTGATCCACAGAGAGCCCATCACCGTCCCCAGTCGAAGACAAGGGTTTGATCCACAGAGAGCCAATCACCGTCCCCTGTGGAAGACAAGGGTTTGATCCACAGAGAGCCCATCACCGTCCCCTGTGGAAGACACAGGTTTGATCCACAGAGAGCCCATCACCGTCCCCAGTCGAAGACAAGGGTTTGATCCACAGAAAGCCCATCACCGTCCCCTGTGGAAGACACGGGTTTGATCCACAGAGAGCCCATCACCGTCCCCAGTCGAAGACAAGGGTTTGATCCACAGAGAGCCCATCACCGTCCCCTGTGGAAGACAAGGGTTTGATCCACAGAGAGCCCATCACCGTCCCCAGTCGAAGACAAGGGTTTGATCCACAGAGAGCCAATCACCGTCCCCTGTGGAAGACAAGGGTTTGATCCACAGAGAGCCCATCACCGTCCCCTGTGGAAGACACAGGTTTGATCCACAGAGAGCCCATCACTGTCCCCAGTCGAAGACAAGGGTTTGATCCACAGAAAGCCCATCACCGTCCCCTGTGGAAGACACGGGTTTGATCCACAGAGAGCCCATCACCGTCCCCAGTCGAAGACAAGGGTTTGATCCACAGAGATCCCATCACCGTCCCAAGTGGAAGACAAGACAGAGAGCTTCACTTCCAAGAAAATGTATTTATTAAGAAGCAGGTAGAATCACATCAGACCAGACCAGGGTCCAATCAATCCCAGACAGAAATCAATCGGTGACGTCGGCTATCGATTAAGACCTCCTTTCTGTCCCCCTCACCCTTCAGCGGAAGCTAATGAAGCGAGATCTTTGGAAAAGCAGCTTCCCTGGTCTGAGATAGACTGGTCTGGAACAGCAGCCTCCCTGGTCTGAGATAGACTGGTCTGGTACCGCAGCCTCCCTGGTCTGAGATAGACTGGTCTGGTACAGCAGCCTCCCTGGTCTGAGATAGACTGGTCTGGTACAGCAGCCTCCCTGATCTGAGATAGACTGGTCTGGTACAGCAGCCTCCCCGGTGTTGGGTCTGAGATAGACTGGCCTGGTACAGCAGCCTCCCTGGTGTTGGGTCTGAGATAGACTGGTCTGGTACAGCAGCCTCCCCGTTGTTGGGTCTGAGATTGCTGTACCAGGCCAGTCTATCTCAGACCCAACACCGGGGAGGCTGCTGTACCAGGCCAGTCTGCCTCCCTGGTGTTGGGTCTGAGATAGACTGGTCTGGTACAGCAGCCTCCCTGGTGTTGGGTCTGAGATAGACTGGTGGGGTCAGGGGGGCCACAGGGTAAGTGTTCCGGGAACAGGGGCCGGCTGGGGACAGTGGGGGCCACAGGGTAAGTGTTCTGGGAACAGGGGCCGGCTGGGGACAGGGGGGGCCACAGGGTAAGTGTTCCGGGAACAGGGGCTGTCCGGGGCCGGTTGGGGACAGGGGGGGCCACAGGGTAAGTGTTCCGGGAACAGGGGCTGTCCGGGGCCGGTTGGGGACAGGGGGGGCCACAGGGTAAGTGTTCCGGGAACAGGGGCCGGCTGGGACCAGGGGGGGCCACAGGGTAAGTGTTCCGGGAACAGGGGCTGTCCGGGGCCGGTTGGGGACAGTGGGTGCCACAGGGTAAGTGTTCTGGGAACAGGGGCCGGTTGGGGACAGGGGGGGCCACAGGGTAAGTGTTCTGGGAACAGGGGCCGGCAGGGGACAGTGGGGGCCACAGGGTAAGTGTTCTGGGAACAGGGGCCGGCTGGGGACAGTGGGGGCCACAGGGTAAGTGTTCTGGGAACAGGGGCCGGCTGGGGACAGTGGGGGCCACAGGGTAAGTGTTCTGGGAACAGGGGCCGGCTGGGGACAGTGGGGGCCACAGGATAAGTGTTCTGGGAACAGGGGCCGTCCGGGGCCAGTGGGGGCCACAGGGTAAGTGTTCTGGGAACAGGGGCCGGCTGGGGACAGTGGGGGCCACAGGGTAAGTGTTCTGGGAACAGGGGCTGTTCGGGGCCGGTTGGGGACAGGGGGGCCCACAGGGTAAGTGTTCTGGGAACAGGGGCCGGTTGGGGACAGTGGGGGCCACAGGGTAAGTGTTCTGGGAACAGGGGCCGGCTGGGGACAGTGGGCGCCACAGGGTAAGTGTTCTGGGAACAGGGGCTGTCTGTGGCCGGTTGGGGACAGTGGGGGCCACAGGGTAAGTGTTCCGGGAACAGGGGCCGGCTGGGGACAGTGGGGGCCACAGGGTAAGTGTTCTGGGAACAGGGGCCGGCTGGGGACAGTGGGCGCCACAGGGTAAGTGTTCTGGGAACAGGGGCTGTCCGTGGCCGGTTGGGGACAGGGGGGGCCACAGGGTAAGTGTTCTGGGAACAGGGGCTGTCCGTGGCCGGTTGGGGACAGGGGGGGCCACAGGGTAAGTGTTCCGGGAACAGGGGCCGGCTGGGGACAGTGGGGGCCACAGGGTAAGTGTTCTGGGAACAGGGGCCGGCTGGGGACAGTGGGCGCCACAGGGTAAGTGTTCTGGGAACAGGGGCTGTCCGTGGCCGGTTGGGGACAGGGGGGGCCACAGGGTAAGTGTTCTGGGAACAGGGCCGTCCGGGGATAGTAGGGGCCACAGGGTAAGTGTTCCGGGGACAGGGGCCGTACGGGGACAGTGGGGGCCACAGGGTAAGTGTTCCGGGAACAGGGGCCGGCTGGGGACAGTGGGGGCCACAGGGTATGTGTTCCGGGAACAGGGGCCAGCTGGGGACAGTCGGGGCCACAGGGTATGTGTTCCAGGAACAGGGACCGGCTGGGGACAGTGGGGGCCACAGGGTAAGTGTTCCGGGAACAAGGGCCGGCTGGGGACAGTGGGGGCCACAGGGTAAGTGTTCTGGGAACAGGGTCCGGCTGGGGACAGTGGGGGCCACAGGATAAGTGTTCCGGGAACAGGGGCCGGCTGGGGACAGTGGGGGCCACAGGGTAAGTGTTCTGGGAACAGGGGCTGTTCGGGGCCGGTTGGGGACAGGGGGGCCCACAGGGTAAGTGTTCTGGGAACAGGGGCCGGTTGGGGACAGTGGGGGCCACAGGGTAAGTGTTCTGGGAACAGGGGCCGGCTGGGGACAGTGGGCGCCACAGGGTAAGTGTTCTGGGAACAGGGGCTGTCCGTGGCCGGTTGGGGACAGGGGGGGCCACAGGGTAAGTGTTCCGGGAACAGGGGCCGGCTGGGGACAGTGGGGGCCACAGGGTAAGTGTTCTGGGAACAGGGGCCGGCTGGGGACAGTGGGCGCCACAGGGTAAGTGTTCTGGGAACAGGGGCTGTCCGTGGCCGGTTGGGGACAGGGGGGGCCACAGGGTAAGTGTTCTGGGAACAGGGCCGTCCGGGGATAGTAGGGGCCACAGGGTAAGTGTTCCGGGGACAGGGGCTGTCCGGGGCCGGTTGGGGACAGGGGGGGCCACAGGGTAAGTGTTCCGGGAACAGGGGCTGTCCGGGGCCGGTTGGGGACAGGCTGGGCCACAGGGTAAGTGTTCCGGGAACAGGGGCCGGCTGGGACCAGGGGGGGCCACAGGGTAAGTGTTCCGGGAACAGGGGCTGTCCGGGGCCGGTTGGGGACAGTGGGTGCCACAGGGTAAGTGTTCTGGGAACAGGGGCCGGTTGGGGACAGGGGGGGCCACAGGGTAAGTGTTCTGGGAACAGGGGCCGGCAGGGGACAGTGGGGGCCACAGGGTAAGTGTTCTGGGAACAGGGGCCGGCTGGGGACAGTGGGGGCCACAGGGTAAGTGTTCTGGGAACAGGGGCCGGCTGGGGACAGTGGGGGCCACAGGGTAAGTGTTCTGGGAACAGGGGCCGGCTGGGGACAGTGGGGGCCACAGGATAAGTGTTCTGGGAACAGGGGCCGTCCGGGGCCAGTGGGGGCCACAGGGTAAGTGTTCTGGGAACAGGGGCCGGCTGGGGACAGTGGGGGCCACAGGGTAAGTGTTCTGGGAACAGGGGCTGTTCGGGGCCGGTTGGGGACAGGGGGGCCCACAGGGTAAGTGTTCTGGGAACAGGGGCCGGTTGGGGACAGTGGGGGCCACAGGGTAAGTGTTCTGGGAACAGGGGCCGGCTGGGGACAGTGGGCGCCACAGGGTAAGTGTTCTGGGAACAGGGGCTGTCTGTGGCCGGTTGGGGACAGTGGGGGCCACAGGGTAAGTGTTCCGGGAACAGGGGCCGGCTGGGGACAGTGGGGGCCACAGGGTAAGTGTTCTGGGAACAGGGGCCGGCTGGGGACAGTGGGCGCCACAGGGTAAGTGTTCTGGGAACAGGGGCTGTCCGTGGCCGGTTGGGGACAGGGGGGGCCACAGGGTAAGTGTTCCGGGAACAGGGGCTGTCCGGGGCCGGTTGGGGACAGGGGGGGCCACAGGGTAAGTGTTCTGGGAACAGGGCCGTCCGGGGATAGTAGGGGCCACAGGGTAAGTGTTCCGGGGACAGGGGCCGTACGGGGACAGTGGGGGCCACAGGGTAAGTGTTCCGGGAACAGGGGCCGGCTGGGGACAGTGGGGGCCACAGGGTATGTGTTCCGGGAACAGGGGCCAGCTGGGGACAGTGGGGGCCACAGGGTATGTGTTCCAGGAACAGGGACCGGCTGGGGACAGTGGGGGCCACAGGGTAAGTGTTCCGGGAACAAGGGCCGGCTGGGGACAGTGGGGGCCACAGGGTAAGTGTTCTGGGAACAGGGTCCGGCTGGGGACAGTGGGGGCCACAGGATAAGTGTTCCGGGAACAGGGGCCGGCTGGGGACAGTGGGGGCCACAGGGTAAGTGTTCTGGGAACAGGGGCTGTTCGGGGCCGGTTGGGGACAGGGGGGCCCACAGGGTAAGTGTTCTGGGAACAGGGGCCGGTTGGGGACAGTGGGGGCCACAGGGTAAGTGTTCTGGGAACAGGGGCCGGCTGGGGACAGTGGGCGCCACAGGGTAAGTGTTCTGGGAACAGGGGCTGTCCGTGGCCGGTTGGGGACAGGGGGGGCCACAGGGTAAGTGTTCCGGGAACAGGGGCCGGCTGGGGACAGTGGGGGCCACAGGGTAAGTGTTCTGGGAACAGGGGCCGGCTGGGGACAGTGGGCGCCACAGGGTAAGTGTTCTGGGAACAGGGGCTGTCCGTGGCCGGTTGGGGACAGGGGGGGCCACAGGGTAAGTGTTCCGGGAACAGGGGCTGTCCGGGGCCGGTTGGGGACAGGGGGGGCCACAGGGTAAGTGTTCTGGGAACAGGGCCGTCCGGGGATAGTAGGGGCCACAGGGTAAGTGTTCCGGGGACAGGGGCCATCCGGGGACAGTGGGGGCCACAGGGTAAGTGTTCCGGGAACAGGGGCCGGCTGGGGACAGTGGGGGCCACAGGGTATGTGTTCCGGGAACAGGGGCCGGCTGGGGACAGTGGGGGCCACAGGGTATGTGTTCCGGGAACAGGGGCCGGCTGGGGACAGTGGGGGCCACAGGGTAAGTGTTCCGGGAACAGGGGCCGGCTGGGGACAGTGGGGGCCACAGGGTAAGTGTTCTGGGAACAGGGGCCGGCTGGGGACAGTGGGGGCCACAGGATAAGTGTTCCGGGAACAGGGGCCGGCTGGGGACAGTGGGGGCCACAGGGTAAGTGTTCTGGGAACAGGGGCCGGCTGGGGACAGTGGGGGCCACAGGATAAGTGTTCCAGGAAACAGGGGCCATCCGGGGCCAGTGGGGGCCACAGGGTAAGTGTTCTGGGAACAGGGGCCGCCTGGGGACAGTGGGGGCCACAGGGTAAGTGTTCTGGGAACAGGGGCTGTTGGGGCCGGTTGGGGACAGGGGGGCCCACAGGGTAAGTGTTCTGGGAACAGGGGCCGGCTGGGGACAGTGGGGGCCACAGGGTAAGTGTTCTGGGAACAGGGGCCGGCTGGGGACAGTGGGGGCCACAGGGTAAGTGTTCTGGGAACAGGGGCCGGCTGGGGACAGTGGGGGCCACAGGATAAGTGTTCCAGGAAACAGGGGCCGTCCGGGGCCAGTGGGGGCCACAGGGTAAGTGTTCTGGGAACAGGGGCCGCCTGGGGACAGTGGGGGCCACAGGGTAAGTGTTCTGGGAACAGGGGCTGTTGGGGCCGGTTGGGGACAGGGGGGCCCACAGGGTAAGTGTTCTGGGAACAGGGGCCGGCTGGGGACAGTGGGGGCCACAGGGTAAGTGTTCTGGGAACAGGGGCCGGCTGGGGACAGTGGGCGCCACAGGGTAAGTGTTCTGGGAACAGGGGCTGTCCGTGGCCGGTTGGGGACAGGGGGGGCCACAGGGTAAGTGTTCTGGGAACAGGGGCTGTCCGGGGCCGGTTGGGGACAGGGGGGGCCACAGGGTAAGTGTTCTGGGAACAGGGGCCGTCCGGGGACAGTAGGGGCCACAGGGTAAGTGTTCCGGGGACAGGGGCCGTCCGGGGACAGTGGGGGCCACAGGGTAAGTGTTCCGGGAACAGGGGCCGGCTGGGGACAGTGGGGGCCACAGGGTAAGTGTTCTGGGAACAGGGGCCGGCTGGGGCCCACAGACCTGACTTCCTGATAGTTATTGTTTGTCCTGGGCTTGCAGAGAGAGAGAGAGAGAGAGAGAGAAAGAGAGAGAGAGAGCCGCTCCAATCAGGCGCTCCACACAGCAGCGTCTAGACAGTATTCATGACCCAGCTGTCTGGCTCAGACACACTGACACAGCCGGGAAGATGGAAAACTCGATTAGAATTAAAACATTTCCTCTGCTGCCTCTGCCTCTCTCTCTGTGTTCGTCTCTGACTAGTGTTCAGCCAGCAGCACAAATAAAGATGTCACTTTCATATGGTAATGAGAACGTTTTCAAAATAAAAGCCCACATTTCAAAACATTGCCAATGTGGATAGCTCATTGAAATAAAGTATATGGTTGTAATATACGTATTACATTCTTTACCAAGAGGCAAAAGGCCTCCAATGGGGAGGGGCCTGGGATTTAAAAACAATGTTTTGGGACAAAACACACATCATGACAAGAGAGACACCACAACACTACATAAAGAGAGACCTAAGACAACAACACACCATGGCAGCAACATTATTGGGCACAGACAACAGCACAAAGGACAAGAAAAGGGCAAGAAGGTCGAGACAACAATACATCACGCGAAGCAGCCACAACTGTCAGTAAGAGGGTCCATGATTGAGTCTTTGAATGAAGAGATGGAGATTAAACTGTCCAGTTTGAGTGTTTTGTTGCAACTCGTTCCAGTCGCTAGCTGCAGTGAACTGAAAAGAGGAGCGACCCAGGGATGTGTGTGCTTTGGGGACCTTTAACAGAACGTGACTGGCAGAACGGGTGTTGTATGTGGAGGATGAGGGTTGCAGTAGATATCTCAGATAGGGGGGAGTGAGGCCTAAGAGAATGTGACTGGCAGAATGGGTGTTGTATGTGGAGGATGAGGGTTGCAGTAGATATCTCAGATAGGGGGGAGTGAGGCCTAACAGAACGTGACTGGCAGAACGGGTGTTGTATGTGGAGGATGAGGGCTGCAGTAGATATCTCAGATAGGAGGGAGTGAGCTCTAAGAGGGTTTTATAAATAAGCATCAACCAGTGGGTCTTGCGACGGGTATACAGAGATGACCAGTTTACAGAGAGTATAGAGTGCAGTGATGTGTCCTATAAGGAGCATTGGTGGAAAATCTGATTGCAGAATGGTAAAGAACATCTAGCCGCTCGAGAGCCCCCTTACCTGCCGATCTATAAATTACATCTCTGTAATCTAGCATGGGTAGGATGGTCATCTGAATCAGGGTTCGTTTGGCAGCTGGGGTGAAAGAGGAGCGTTTACGATAGAGGAAACCAAGTCTAGATTTAACTTTAGCCTGCAGCTATGATATGTGCTGAGAGAAGGACAGTGTACAGTCTAGCCATACTCCCAAGTACTTGTGTGAGGTGACTACCTCAAAGCTCTAATCCCTCAGAGGTAGTAACAACACCTTCTTCTTACCAAACCACATGACCTTTGTTTCGGAGGTGTTCAGAACAAGGTTAAGGGCAGAGAAAGGTTGATGGACACTAAGAAAGCTTTGTTGTAGAGCATTTAACACAACATCTGGGGAGGTGCCAGCTGAGTATAAGGCTGTATCATCTGCATATAAATGGATGAGAGAGCTTCCTACTGCCTGAGCTATGTTGTTGACGTAAACTGAGAAGAGCGTGGGGCCTAGGATTGAGCCTTGGGGTACTCCCTTGGTGACAGGCAGTGGCTAAAGACAGCAGATTGTTTTTACTTTATACACTGCAGTCTTTGAGAGAGGTAGTTAGCAAACCAGGCCAGAGACACCTCAGAGACACCAATAATCCTTAGCCGGCCCACAAGAATGGAATGATCTACCCTATGAAAAGCTTTGTCCAAGTCAATAAAAAATAGCAGCACCACATTACTTAGAATCAAGGGCAATGGTGACGTCATTGAGGACCTTTAAGGTTGCAGTGACACATCCATAACCTGAGCAGGAAACCCGATTGCATAGCAGAGAGAATACTATAGACATCAAGACAGTTTTTCCAACACTTTTGATAAACGGGACAAAATCGAAACAGTCCTATAGAAGTTAGGCTCAGCTTGATCTCCCCCTTTAAATAAAGGATGCACCGTGGCTGCCTTCCAAGCACTGGGAACCTCCCCAGAGAGGGAGAGACAGGTAAACAGGTCAGAGACAGGTTAAACAGGTCAGAGACAGGTAAACAGGTCAGAGACAGGTTAAACAGGTCAGAGACAGGTTAAACAGGTCAGAGACAGGCTAAACAGGTCAGAGACAGGCTAAACAGGTCAGAGGCAGGTTAAACAGGTCAGAGAAAGGTTAAACAGGTCAGAGACAGGTTAAACAGGTCAGAGACAGGTTAAAACAGATCAGAGACAGGTTAAACAGGTCAGAGATAGGTTAAACAGATCAGAGACAGGTTTAAACAGGTCAGAGACAGGTTAAACAGGTCAGAGACAGGTTAAACAGGTCAGAGACAGGCTAAACAGGTCAGAGACAGGTTAAACAGGTCAGAGGCAGGTTAAACAGGTCAGAGGCAGGTTTAAACAGGTCAGAGACAGGTTAAACAGGTCAGAGACAGGTTAAACAGGTCAGAGACAGGTTAAACAGGTCAGAGACAGGTTAAACAGGTCAGAGGCAGGTTAAAACAGGTCAGAGATAGGTTAAACAGGTCAGAGACAGGCTAAACAGGTCAGAGACAGGTTAAACAGGTCAGAGACAGGTTAAACAGGTCAGAGATAGGTTAAACAGGTCAGAGACAGGCTAAACAGGTCAGAGATAGGTTCTTGGCGATGATCGGAGCAGCAGCCTAAGAAGACAGGTTAAACAGGTCAGAGACAGGTTAACAGGTCAGAGACAGGCTAAACAGGTCAGAGACAGGCTAAACAGGTCAGAGACAGGCTAAACAGGTCAGAGACAGGTTAAACAGGTCAGAGACAGGTTAAACAGGTCAGAGATAGGTTTAAACAGGTCAGAGACAGGCTAAACAGATCAGAGACAGGCTAAACAGTCAGAGACAGCTAAACAGGTCAGAGACAGGCTAAACAGGTCAGAGACAGGTTAACAGGTCAGAGACAGGTTAAACAGGTCAGAGACAGGTTTAAAGGGAGACAGGTTAACAGGTCAGAGATAGGTTAAACAGGTCAGAGGTAGGTTAAACAGGTCAGAGACAGGCTAAACAGGTCAGAGACAGGCTAAACAGGTCAGAGACAGGTTAAACAGGTCAGAGACAGGCTAAACAGGTCAGAGACAGGTTAAACAGGTCAGAGGCAGGTTAAACAGGTTCAGAGGCAGGTTAAACAGGTCAGAGACAGGTTATAAACAGGTCAGAGACAGGTTAAACAGGTCAGAGACAGGCTAAACAGGTCAGAGGACGGTTAAACAGGTCAGAGGCAGGCTTAAACAGGTCAGAGACAGGTTAAACAGGTCAGAGGCAGTTAAACAGGTTCAGAGGACAGGTTAAACAGGTCAGAGGCAGGTTTAAACAGGTCAGAGGCAGGGTTAAACAGGTCAGAGACAGGTTAAACAGGTCAGAGGCAGGTAAACAGGTCAGAGCAGGTGGTTTAAACAGGTCAGAGACAGGTTAAACAGGTCAGAGACAGGTTAAACAGGTCAGAGACAGGTTAAACAGGTCAGAGGCAGGTTAAACAGGTCAGAGACAGGTTAAACAGGTCAGAGACAGGTTAAACAGGTCAGAGACAGGTTAAACAGGTCAGAGGCAGGTTAAACAGGTCAGAGGCAGGTTAAACAGGTCAGAGGCAGGTTAAACAGGTCAGAGACAGGTTAAACAGGTCAGAGACAGGTTAAACAGGTCAGAGGCAGGTTAAACAGGTCAGAGGCAGGTTAAACAGGTCAGAGACAGGTTAAACAGGTCAGAGACAGGTTAAACAGGTCAGAGACAGGTTAAACAGGTCAGAGATAGGCTAAACAGGTCAGAGACAGGTTAAACAGGTCAGAGACAGGTTAAACAGGTCAGAGACAGGTTAAACAGGTCAGAGACAGGTTAAACAGGTCAGAGACAGGTTAAACAGGTCAGAGATAGGCTAAACAGGTCAGAGACAGGTTAAACAGGTCAGAGACAGGTTAAACAGGTCAGAGACAGGTTAAACAGGTCAGAGACAGGTTAAACAGGTCAGAGACAGGTTAAACAGGTCAGAGACAGGTTAAACAGGTCAGAGACAGGCTAAACAGGTCAGAGACAGGTTAAACAGGTCAGAGACAGGTTAAACAGGTCAGAGACAGGTTAAACAGGTCAGAGATAGGTTAAACAGGTCAGAGACAGGTTAAACAGGTCAGAGACAGGTTAAACAGGTCAGAGACAGGTTAAACAGGTCAGAGACAGGTTAAACAGGTCAGAGACAGGTTAAACAGGTCAGAGACAGGTTAAACAGGTCAGAGACAGGTTAAACAGGTCAGAGACAGGTTAAACAGGTCAGAGACAGGTTAAACAGGTCAGAGACAGGTTAAACAGGTCAGAGATAGGTTAAACAGGTCAGAGACAGGTTAAACAGGTCAGAGATAGGTTAAACAGGTCAGAGACAGGTTAAACAGGTCAGAGACAGGTTAAACAGGTCAGAGACAGGTTAAACAGGTCAGAGATAGGTTAAACAGGTCAGAGACAGGTTAAACAGTCAGAGACAGGTTAAACAGGTCAGAGACAGGTTAAACAGGTCAGAGACCAGGTTAAACAGGTCAGAGGACAGGTTAAACAGGTCAGAGACAGGTTAAACAGGTCAGAGACAGGTTTAAAACAGGTCAGAGACAGGTTAAACAGGTCAGAGACAGGTTAAACAGGTCAGAGACAGTGTTAAACAGGTCAGAGACAGGTTAAACAGGTCAGAGACAGGCTAAACAGGTCAGAGACAGGTTAAACAGGTCAGAGACAGGTTAAACAGGTCAAGACAGGTAAACAGGTCAGAGACAGCTTAACAGGTCAGAGACAGGTAAACAGGTCAGAGACAGGTTAAACCAGGTCAGAGAACAGGTTAAACAGGTCAGAGACAGGTTAAACAGGTCAGAGACAGGTTAAACAGTCAGAGACAGGCTAAACAGGTCAGAGACAGGGTTAACAGGTCAGAGACAGGCTAAACAGGTCAGAGACAGGTCCATAGACAGGCTTCAACAGGTCGAGACAGGTTAAACAGGTCGAGACAGGATAAACAAGGTCCAGAGACAGGCCTAAACAGGTCAGAGACAGGTTAAACATGGTCACGGAGCAGGCTCAACAAGGTCAGAGACCAGGTCTTGGCGATGATAGGAGCACAGCACCTTAAGAAGAAAGGGTATAAACCAATCTGATCATGTGGATAGTACCAGGTCGTTTAATGTTGCTAGATAGGTAGGACACATCCCCCTGCAAAAACGAACCAGTTCTGCTTGGCAGAGACCTACTGAGTATGTTCCACCCCCCCTTAGGGGCTGGCTTCCGGTTAAGCGAGCAGTGTGTCAAGAGGCAATGCGCTTGGCAGGGTCGTGTTTCAGAGGACGCACGGCTCTCGACCTTCGCCTCTCCGAGTCCGTAGGGGAGTTGCAGTGATGGACAAGACTGTAACGACCAATTGGAAATCAAGAAAATTGGGGGAGAAAAGGGGGTAAAAAGTACAACAGCAAAAAATAAACAAAAGCACGCCGGCCCTTCTTCACCTGCAGGACGTCCAGGTGGGGCGCTGTGGAGTACTTCGGTCTGTAAGTCCTTCTGATTGGCTGGGCCGACTCCACAGTGAGTGGGCCTATGCCCTCCCAGGCCCACCCATAGCTGTGCCCCTGCCCTGTCATGTGACAATCCATAGAATAGGTCCTAATGAATTTATTTCATCTGACTGATTTCCTTATGAACTGTTTTTGTTCAGTATATATTTGTATTTTATAAGTGTATTTATTTAAATAATAGACACAAATCAAATACAATCAAATTATCCCTCCCTCTCCCTGGCACTTCCTGTCTCCCTCTCCCTGGCACTTCCTGTCTCCCTCTCCCTGGCACTTCCTGTCTCCCTCTCCCTGGCACTTCCTGTCTCCCTCTCCCTGGCACTTCCTGTCCTTATCCATCCTCCTGGCACTTCCTGTCCTTATCCCATCCTCCCTGGCACTTCCTGTCCTCCCTCTCCTGGCACTTCCTGTCCTTATCCCTCCCTCTCGCCTGGCACTTCCTGTCACTTTCCCATCTCCCTCTCCCTCTCCCTGGCACTTCCTGTCCTTACCATCCTCCTCTCCCTGGCATTCCTGTCCTTATCCCATCCTCCCTCTCCCTGGCCTTCTGTCCTTATCCCATCCTCCCTCTCCCTGGCACTTCCTGTCCTTATCCCATCCTCCCTCTCCCTGGCACTTCCTGTCTTATCCCATCCTCCCTCTCCCTCTCCCTGGCACTTCCTGTCCTTATCCCATCCTCCCTCTCCCTGGCACTTCCTGTCCTTATCCCATCCTCCCTCTCCCTGGCACTTCCTGTCCTTATATCCCATCCTCCCTGGCACTTCCTGTCCTTATCCCATCCTCCTCATCCCTCTCCCTGGCACTTCCTGTCATTATCCCATCCTCCTCTCCCTGGCACTTCCTGTCCTTATCCCATCCTCCCTCTCCCTGGCACTTCCTGTCCTATCCATCCTCCCTCTCCCTGGCACTTCTGTCCTTATCCCATCCTCCCTCTCCCTGGCACTTCCTGTCCTTATCCCATCCTCCCTCTCCCTGGCACTTCCTGTCCTTATCCATCCTCCCTCTCCCTCTCCCTGGTACTTCCGTTCCTTATCCATCCTCCTCTCCTCTGCACTTCCTGTCCTTATCCCATCCTCCCTCTCCCTGGCACTTCCTGTCCTTATCCCATCCTCCCTCTCCTCTCCCTGGCACTTCCTGTCTTATCCATCCTCCCTCTCCCTCTCCCTGGTACTTCCTGTCCTTATCCATCCTCCCTCTCCCTCTCCCTGGCACTTCCGTCCTTATCCCATCCTCCCTCTCCCTGGCACTTCCTGTCCTTATCCCATCCTCCCTCTCCCTGGCACTTCCTGTCCTTATCCCATCCTCCCTCTCCTGGCACTCCTGTCCTTATCCATCCTCCCTCTCCCTGGCACTTCCTGTCCTATCCCATCCTCCCTCTCCCTGGTACTTCCTGTCCTTATCCCATCCCCACTCTCCCTGGCACTTCCTGTCCTTATCCCATCCTCCCTCTCCCTGGCACTTCCTGTCCTTATCCCATCCTCCCTCTCCCTGGCACTTCCTGTCCTTATCCCATTCTCCCTCTCCCTGGCACTTCCTGTCCTTATCCTATCCTCCCTCTCTACATCTCCTACTCCCTCTCCCTCACTGTGTCCCCAGCCAGTCTAACAGAGATGTGTCCATTACTCCCTCTTCCTCGGAACTCTGTCCCCAGCCAGTCTAACAGAGATGTGTCCATTACTTCCTCTCCCTCCCACTCTGTGTCCCCAGCCAGTCTAACAGAGATGTGTCCATCACTCCCTCCCACTCTGGTGTCCCCAGCCAGTCTAACAAGAGATGTGTCCATCACTTCCTCCCACTCTGTCCCCCACCAGTCTAACAGAGATGTGTCCATCACTCCCTCCCACTCTGTGTCCCCCAGCCAGTCTAACAGAGATGTGTCCATCACTTCCTCCCACTCTGTCCCCCCAGCCAGTCTAACAGAGATGTGTCCATCACTTCCTCCCACTCTGTGTCCCCAGCCAGTCTAACAGAGATGTGTCCATCACACCCTCTCCCTCCCACTCTGTCCCCCAGCCAGTCTAACAGAGATGTGTCCATCACTCCCTCCCACTCTGTCCCCCAGCCAGTCTAACAGAGATGTGTCCATCACTTCCTCCCACTCTGTGTCCCCAGCCAGTCTAACAGAGATGTGTCCATCACTCCCTCCCACTCTGTCCCCCCAGCCAGTCTAACAGAGATGTGTTCCAGCAATAGATCATTATAATCATTATATAGGCCCGTGATAATGGCAGCTGCCCGGCAGCAGACTCTTTCATTAACATTCGCTCTCTAGACAGATACATATTTTAAGTGCCCAGTGCTGGAGGACTTCCAATGGAAATGAGTGCCCACAATGCAGCAGGGGAGAGAGAATGTTGGGGAAAGAGATGGAGAGAGAAAGGAGAAGAGAGGGAGAGAGGATGTTGGGGAAAGAGAGAGAGAGAGAGGATGTTGGGGAAAGAGATGGAGAGAGAAAGGAGAAGAGAGGGAGGGAGGATGGTGGGGAAAGAGAGAGCGAGGGAGAGAAGATGTTTGGGGAAGAGATGGAGAGAGAAAGGAGAAGAGAGGGAGGGAGGATGGTGGGGGAAGAGAGAGCGAGGGGAGGATGGTGGGGAAAGAGAGAGCGAGGGAGAGAGGATGTTGGGGAAAGAGAGACAGGAGAAGAGAGGGAGGGAGGATGTTGGGGAAAGAGAGAGAAAGGAGAAGAGAGGGAGGGAGGATGTTGGGAAAGAGAGAGAAAGGAGAAGAGAGGGAGGGAGGATGTGGGGGAAAGAGAGAGAGACAGGAGAAGAGAGGGAGAGAGGATTTGGGGAAAGAGAGAGAAAGGAGAAGAGAGGGAGGGAGGATGTTGGGGAAAGAGAGAAAGGAGAAGAGAGGGAGAGAGGATGTTGGGGAAAGAGAGAGAAAGGAGAAGAGAGGGAGGGGAGGATGTTGGGGAAAGAGAGAGAAAGGAGAAGAGAGGGAGGGAGGATGTTGGGGAAAGAGAGAGAAAGGAGAGAGAGGATGTTGGGGAAGAGAGAAAGGAGAAGAGAGGGAGGGAGGATGTGGGGGAAAGAGAGAGAAAGGAGAAGAGAGGGAGGGAGGAATGTTGGGGAAAGAGAGAGACAGGAGAAGAGAGGGAGAGAGGATGTTGGGGAAAGAGAGAGAAGGAGAAAGAGAGGGTGTAGGGAGGATGTTGGGGAAAGAGAGACAGGAAGAAGAGAGAGGGAGAGAGGAGGGTTGGGGAAAGAGAGAGAAAGGAGAAGAGAGGGAGGGAGGATGTTGGGGAAAGAGGAGAAAGGGAGAAGAGAGGGAGGGAGGGAGGATGTTGGGGAAAGAGAGAGAAAGGAGGAGAGAGGATGTTGGGGAAAGAGAGAGAAAGGAGAAGAGAGGGAGGGAGGATGTTGGGGAAAGAGAGAGAAAGGAGAAGAGAGGGAGGGAGGATGTTGGGGAAAGAGAGAAAGGAGGAGAGAGGATGTTGGGGAAGAGAAGAGAGGGAGGGAGGATGTTGGGGAAAGAGAGACAGGAGAAGAGAGAGGCTGTTGGGGAAAGAGAGAGACAGGAGAAGAGAGGGAGGGAGGATGTTGGGGAAAGAGAGAAAGGAGAAGAGAGGGAGGGAGGATGTTGGGGAAAGAGAGGGAGGGAGGATGTTGGGAAAGAGAGCGAGGGAGAGAGGATGTTGGGGAGAGAGAGAGAAAGGAGAAGAGAGGGAGGGAGGATGTTGGGGAAAGAGAGCGAGGGAGAGAGGATGTTGGGGAGAGAGAGAGAAGGAGAAGAGAGGGAGGGAGGATGCTGGGGAAAGAGAGCGAGGGAGAGAGGATGTTGGGGAGAGAGAGAGAAAGGAGAAGAGAGGGAGGGAGGATGCTGGGGAAAGAGAGCGAGGGAGAGAGGATGTTGGGGAGAGAGAGAGAAAGGAGGAGAGAGGATGTTGGGGAAAGAGAGAGAAAGGAGAAGAGAGGATGTTGGGGAAAGAGAGAAAGGAGAAGAGAGGGAGAGAGGATGTTGGGGAAAGAGAGCGAGGGAGAGAGGATGTTGGGGAGAGAGAGGGAGAGAGGATGTTGGGGAGAGAGAGAGAGCGAGGATGTTGGGGAGAGAGAGAGAGCGAGGATGTTGGGGAGAGAGAGAGAGCGAGGATGTTGGGGAGAGAGAGATAGCGAGGATGTTGGGGGGAGAGAGAGAGAGGATGTTGGGGAGAGAGAGAGAGCGAGGGAGGTGGATGTTGGGGAGAGAGAGAGAGAGAGAGGATTTTGGGGAAAGAGCAAGAGAGGGGATGGGAGACAGAGGAAAAGAGAGAGGAAGGAGGAGAGAGGGAGAGAGGATGTTGGGGAAAGAGAGAGAAAGGAGAAGAGAGAGAGGGAGGATGTTGGGGAAAGAGAGACAGGAGAAGAGAGAGGATGTTGGGGAAAGAGAGAGACAGGAGAAGAGAGGGAGAGAGGATGTTGGGGAAAGAGAGACAGGAGAAGAGAGGGAGAGAGGATGTTGGGGAAAGAGAGAGAAAGGAGGAGAGAGGATGTTGGGGAAAGAGAGACAGGAGAAGAGAGGAGAGAGGATGTTGGGGAAAGAGAGACAGGAGAAGAGGGAGAGAGGATGTTGGGGAAAGAGAGAGAAAGGAGGAGAGAGGATGTTGGGGAAGAGAGAGAAAGGAGAAGAGAGGGAGGGAGGATGTTGGGGAGAGAGGAGAAAGGAGAAGAGAGGAGGGAGGATGTTGGGGAAAGAGAGCGAGGGAGAGAGGATGTTGGGGAGAGAGAGAAAGAGGAGAGAGGATGTTGGGGAAAGAGAGCGAGGGAGAGAGGATGTTGGGGAGAGAGAGAGAGCGAGGATGTTGGGGAGAGAGAGAGCGAGGATGTTGGGGAGAGAGAGAGCGAGGATGTTGGGGAGAGAGAGAGCGAGGATGTTGGGGAGAGAGAGAGCGAGGATGTTGGGGAGAGAGAGAGCGAGGATGTTGGGGAGAGAGAGAGCGAGGATGTTGGGGAGAGAGAGAGCGAGGATGTTGGGAAGAGAGAGAGCGAGGATGTTGGGGAGAGAGAGAGCGAGGATGTTGGGGAGAGAGAGAGCGAGGATGTTGGGAAGAGAGAGAGCGAGGATGTTGGGGAGAGAGAGAGCGAGGATGTTGGGGAGAGAGAGAGAGCGAGGGAGGTGGATGTTGCGGAGAGAGAGAGAGAGAGAGGATGTTGGGGAAAGAGCAAGAGAGGGGATGGGAGACAGAGGAAAAGAGAGAGGAAGGAGGAGAGAGGGAGAGAGGATGTTGGGGAAAGAGAGAGAAAGGAGAAGAGAGGGAGGGAGGATGTTGGGGAAAGAGAGAGAAAGGAGGAGAGAGGATGTTGGGGAAAGAGAGACAGGAGAAGAGAGGGAGAGAGGATGTTGGGGAAAGAGAGCGAGGGAGAGAGGATGTTGGGGAGAGAGAGAGAGCGAGGATGTTGGGAGAGAGAGAGCGAGGATGTTGGGAAGAGAGAGAGCGAGGATGTTGGGAAGAGAGAGAGCGAGGATGTTGGGGAGAGAGAGCGAGGATGTTGGGGAGAGAGAGAGCGAGGATGTTGGGGAGAGAGAGAGAGCGAGGGAGGTGGATGTTGCGGAGAGAGAGAGAGAGAGAGGATGTTGGGGAAAGAGCAAGAGAGGGGATGGGAGACAGAGGAAAAGAGAGAGGAAGGAGGAGAGAGGGAGAGAGGATGTTGGGGAAAGAGAGAGAAAGGAGAAGAGAGGGAGGGAGGATGTTGGGGAAAGAGAGAGAAAGGAGGAGAGAGGATGTTGGAGAAAGAGAGACAGGAGAAGAGAGGGAGAGAGGATGTTGGGGAAAGAGAGCGAGGGAGAGAGGATGTTGGGGAAAGAGAGCGAGGGAGAGAGGATGTTGGGGAAAGAGAGCGAGGGAGAGAGGATGTTGGGGAAAGAGAGCGAGGGAGAGAGGATGTTGGGGAGAGAGAGAGAAAGGAGAAGAGAGAGGAGGGAGGATGTTGGGGAAAGAGAGCGAGGGAGAGAGGATGTTGGGGAGAGAGAGAGAGAGAAAGGAGGAGAGAGGATGTTGGGGAAAGAGAGAGAAAGGAGAAAAGAGGGAGGATGTTGGGGAAAGAGAGAGAAAGGAGGAGAGAGGATGTTGGGGAAAGAGAGAGAGAGGGGATGGGAGACAGAGGAAAAGAGAGAGAAAGGAGGAGAGG
>NW_022263725.1:0-45150 GCF_002021735.2 Oncorhynchus kisutch
CTCTCTCTACCTCTCTCTACCTCTCTCTCTACCTCTCTCTCTCTACCTCTCTCTACCTCTCTCTCTCTCTACCTCTCTACCTCTCTCTCTCTACCTCTCTCTACCTCTCTCTCTCTCTCTCTCTATCTCTCTCCTCTACCTCTCTCTCTCGCTCTCTCTCTCTCTACCTCTCTCTACCTCTCTACCTCTCTCTACCTCTCTCTACCTCTCTCCTAACCTCTCTCTACCTCTCTCTACCTCTCTCTACCTCTCTCTAACCTCTCTCTACCCTCTCTCTCCTCTAGACCCTCTCTACCTCTCTACCCTCTCCTCTCTCTCCTCTCTCTCTCCTCTACCACTCGCTCTCTCTCTACCCTCTCTCTCTCTACCTCTCTCTCTCTCTCTCTCTTACCTCTCTCTCTCTCTCTCTCTCTCTCTCTCTCTCTCTCTTACCTCTCTCTCTCTCTCTCTCTCTACCACTCTCTCTCTCTCTACCTCTCTCTCTCTACCTCTCTCTCTCTCTCTACCTCTCTCTCTCTCTACCTATATAATATATATATATATGTATCTCACTCTCACTTTCTTTCTCTGAGATATTTCCAGCAGTTGTGTGCTGGTTGCGGGTTGGGGGAGTGTTGGGGAACAGCTGTGGTGGATGTCTGTGCTACTGGGAACATCCCTCTCTTGAACACTTCCATTTTCTCACTTAGTGCTCCTGCACCTGAGCACCAGCCTGACCAGGGACTCCTCTCCACGGAGTGAAGTAGCGAGGGAGGGGGGAAGAGAAAGGGTGCGGAGAAAGAACAAGAGAAAGAGATAGGAAAAGAAGAGAGTGACCGCTGTATGGTGTTGAGTTACCTTTGCAGCAGCTTACTGTCTGCCTGAATGAGAGGGAAACAGGTAGAGAGAGAGCGGAGAGAAGAGAGACAGAGACAGAAAAATAGAAAGACAGAGCACTGAGGAGCAAGACAGAGAAAGAAAATGTGTGGAAGAGAGTGGAAATCACTTTCATTTCATTTTCAATAATTGTTTCTTTCCTATCTACCACAGAAGCCTGTAATATACAGTGTTGACTGGTATTGGAGACAAAAGTTCAATTTCAAACCGGGACTATCTCCAATATAAATCTGTACACTTTCCAAAGACTTATCCTTAATCCTCCGAGACAAAACCATATCTTCTGAGAAATATGACCACTAAAATGGGGGGAAGCAGATAAATAGACAGAAGGAATGAAATGGAGATAAAGAGACAGAAGGAATGAAATGGAGATAAAGAGACAGAAGGAATGAAATGGAGATAAAGAGACAGAAGGAATGAAATGGAGATAAAGAGACAGAAGGAATGAAATGGAGATAAAAAGACAGAAGGAATGAAATGGAGAAAAAGAGACAGAAGGAATGAAATGGAGATAAAAAGACAGAAGGAATGAAATGGAGATAAAGAGACGGAAGGAATGAAATGGAGATAAAGAGACGGAAGGAATGAAATGGAGATAAAGAGACGGAAGGAATGAAATGGAGATAAAGAGACAGGAATGAAATTGAGATAAAGAGACGGAAGGAATGAAATGGAGATAAAGAGACGGAAGGAATGAAATGGAGATAAAGAGCCAGAAGGAATGAAATGGAGATAAAGAGACGGAAGGAATGAAATGGAGATAAAGAGCCAGAAGGAATGAAATGGAGATAAAGAGACGGAAGGAATGAAATGGAGATAAAGAGACGGAAGGAATGAAATGGAGATAAAGAGCCAGAAGGAATGAAATGGAGATAAAGAGACGGAAGGAATGAAATGGAGATAAAGAGCCAGAAGGAATGAAATGGAGATAGAGAGGAATGAAATGAAGATAAAGAGACAGAAGGAATGAAATGGAGATAGAGACAGGAATGAAATGGAGATAAAGAGACGGAAGGAATGAAACTGAGATAAAGAGACAGAAGGAATGAAATGGAGATAAAGAGACAGAGAATGAAATGGGGATAAAGAGGCAGAGAATGAAATGGGGATAAAGAGGCAGAGAGAGGGAATGAAATGGAGAAAAAAAACAAGCGGTCTCTAAATATTGACCAAAGTATCATAAAGGAATCAGGTAAATAATGATGTTTCAGTCAAGTCATACAACTACAGTCCACTAGTACAACACAATACCCTGATTACATCACACAAACTATAAGCCTCCTAAAAGCCTTCCCTTTTGTGGCTTTCTTAGAGTGAGTCCAACAGAGCCTGAAGCAGATCAGATCAGTGACCTATGACCAGGCATCCCACAGTCCAACCAGCCGGCAGACTCTCCACGACAGAGAATGACACACAACTGCACACGCAAACACACACACACCCTGTCTGTCTGGTGCTTATAACCTGATAGCGATTTCTGTCAGTGGTTTCTGTCCCATCTCACCTGATTCAGTGCTTCGTTGATTTTAATTAGCAATGTTAATACCAGACCAGAATAATCACTTATGCAAAGAAGTTTTTTGTAATCCAGAATGTTTCATTCATGTGCCCTCCGCTTGGCCTCCTGCACCAGCAGTACCACAGCCAAGGTTACAGAGGGCCAGGTACTCCCATCAGTCAATCTATCCTCCCTCCCAGTCCAACAGACTCTGCAACTCTCTGAGACCGACTACAAAGAGTTCTGAGACTTTGAAAAAGTGCTTCACTGGGCAAATTGGGACTGTCAGAGAGAGAGAGAGAGGGGGAGAGAGAGAGAGCTCTGTCATCTGACCTCAAACTCAGATAATATAACCTTATTTCACCCCTATATCCTACCACACTGTGTTGAAACCTGTTGGCATGTTGCATCTGTGACTGCCTGTGGCTCTCAGTGATACTGTATGTTTATTTATACTGAGGACGGAGGTCATCGGCATGCATAATTCAATGTTTATTTCCTAACACATTTGAGTCTAATACTTGCCTTTATTTCCCAGTGAGGCTGCTTGAGGGATGTTTAATGTCAGACCATGTCTACAGTTGAAAGGGGGCAATGGGCCATTGAGATTTGGTTTAATGTGGTTTACTAAAAATAACAAAGCACTTTTCTCTTGTCTTTCTTATTTGCATATGTGCTCCTTGTGTGTGTGTGTGTGTGTGTGCTCCTTGAAGTTGTGTGTGTGTGTGTGTGTGTGTGTGCTCCTTGCAGTTGTGTGTGTGTGTGTGTGTGTGTGTGTGTGTGTGTGTGTGTGTGTGTGTGTGTGTGTAGGGTGTGTAGGTGTGTAGTACTATAAAAGTAGTGGCTAGTGACACTTTAAATGGGGAGTACGGTCTGGAACAGAATAAATGGAATGAGAGAGAAGATACCATTCCATTCACTCCATCCGTCCATTACTATGAGCCATCCTCTATGTTACACTCTCCCCTGCACACTGTGTGATGCATGTTCACTCTGCTCCTCAGCCTTTGATGATACTGCCTGGGCTGCTTTACCTCATGGCTGGTCTGTCAGAGTAGGAGAGGTTTCATGCCACCAGGGGCTCTGATCCCAGCCGAGATGAGGGAATCTGGGGCATTGGAGATCTCAGGGACCCTCTGGATCTCCCACCATGGGGGTCCCACAGTGAAGTGGAAGTGGGACGAGTGTTGAGCAGGGGGTTGGTCTATGGGTTTGGAAATTCGACTGCTTTTCCACCAAGGAATATTGGATATTGAATAGTCATTTAAATTAATGACGGATCCCAAAGTGAATTGCAGACATTATTTTCAACTGAAATCACTTGCCCACAGCTACACTTGAGTTCAAACTTACCCAGGCCTCGTCGACCTTCCCTAAAATGTGAGGCGTGACAATGGCGTGATTTTGGAGGTGTAGCAACACGAGACTAAACTGACCCCAACCCTGAAGGGCACTACAGCTGCAACAGTACAACAGTTGTTGAAATCTCCTATTTTCTTATTCTTACATCCTGGTCTTCACCGATCTGAGAGGATTGGGTGAAGGGCCGGCCCTGATTGGGTGTGTGATTGGGCGCGGGGCCGGCCCTGATTGGGCGTGTGATTGGGCGCAGGTTAAATAACAGTCCCAGAGCACAGCAGACAATAATCTCCTAACCTCCCTAGATCCAACAGTTTATAGACAAGGTGTTTAGCTGTTTATTATGGCATGTTTGTATTGGCAGTGTGGACAGATACAGAGATACAGTGTGTGTGTGTGTGTGTGTGTGTGCGTGTGCGTGTGCGTGTCTGAGTGTGTATTCCTCCAGAGTGCCTGAGTATTGTTAAATAGAAAAAAACACATTTGGCGAAGATTCAAGCACATAATACAGTTTAAGGTGGTCTTGGATAAATGGGAACAGATTTGAATTTGCCAAAGCAACATTTTCATCAGGGTTTACATAAGGTTTAATTTCAACAAACTCTTCTGCAGTTGCTACATACATGTTGCTACATACATGTTGCTACATACATGTTGCTACATACATGTTGCAGTTGCTACATAAATGAATGGTATCCATTGATTCTTGAATAATACATCTTAGAAATGCATCATGATCTTAGTTTAACTGTCGTACCCCATCAGAACACCAAATATAAGCTTGTTTTACTCTCATGTTTGGAAACAAAATAAATATTAACAAAACTGTATAGCCTCAATGTCACGCCCTGACCTTAGAGAGCTTTTTATGTCTATATTTTGGTTTGGTCAGGGTGTGATTTGGGTGGGAATTCTATGTTTATTTTCTATGTTTTGTATTTCTTTGTGTTTGGCCGGGTGTGGTTCTCAATCAGAGGCAGCTGTCTATCGTTGTCTGATTGAGAATCATACTTAGGCAGCTTTTTCCCACCTGTGTTTTGTGGGTAGTTGTTTTCTGTTTTGTGTTTCTGCACCAGACAGAACTGTTTTGTTTTGGTCCAGTTTGTTATTTTGTCTCAGTGTTCAGTTTAAATAATGATCATGAACACGTACCACGCTGCACTTTGGTCCACTCCTTCTTCATGCACCGACGAGCGTCACACTCAAAACATGGTTACAACTATCATTTTGATATCATGGATGATCAGTCCTTGGATCTATATCCCTGTCTATTAATTTGAGAGTAGTTACTTTTCTCCAGCACCATCCCTCAACTTTTTATAGAAACAGTGGTGGGGAGATGTACTGCAGGCTAACCAAGATGTACTGCAGGCCAACCAAGATGTACTGCAGGCCAACCAAGATGTACTGCAGGCCAACCAAGATGTACTGCAGGTCAACCAAGATGTACTGCAGGTCAACCAAGATGTACTGCAGGCTAACCAAGATGTACTGCAGGCTAACCAAGATGTACTGCAGACCAACCAAGATGTACTGTAGGCCAACCGAAATGTTCTGCAGGCTAACCGAGATGTTCTGCAGGCCAACCAAGATGTACTGCAGGCCAACCAAGATGTATTGCAGGCCAACCAAGATGTACTGCAGATCAACCAAGATCTACTGCAGGTCAACCAAGATGTACTGCAGGCTAACCAAGATGTACTGCAGGCTAACCAAGATGTACTGCAGACCAACCAAGATGTACTGCAGGCTAACCGAGATGTACTGCAGACCAACCGAGATGTACTGTAGGCCAACCGAGATGTTCTGCAGGCCAACCGAGATGTTCTGCAGGCCAACCAAGATGTACTGCAGGCCAACCAAGATGTATTGCAGGCCAACCAAGATGTATTGCAGGCCAACCAAGATGTACTGCAGGCTAAACAAGATGTACTGCAGGCCAACCAAGACGTACTGCAGGCCAACCAAGACGTACTGCAGGCCAACCAAGATGTACTACAGGCTAACCAAGACGTACTGCAGGCCAACCAAGACGTACTGCAGGCCAACCAAGACGTACTGCAGGCCAACCAAGACGTACTGCAGGCCAACCAAGACGTACTGCAGGCCAACCAAGACGTACTGCAGGCCAACCAAGACGTACTGCAGGCCAACCAAGACGTACTGCAGGCCAACCAAGACGTACTGCAGGCCAACCAAGACCACTGCAGGCCAACCAAGACGTACTGCAGGCTAACCAAGAGGTACTGCAGGCCAACCAAGACGTACTGCAGGCCAACCAAGACGTACTGCAGGCCAACCAAGACGTACTGCAGGCCAACCAAGACGTACTGCAGGCCAACCAAGACGTACTGCAGGCCAACCAAGACGTACTGCATTCTAACCAAGACGTACTGCAGGCCAACCAAGATGTACTGCAGGCCAACCAAGACGTATTGCAGGCCAAACAAGATGTACTGCAGGCCAACCAAGACGTACTGCAGGCCAACCAAGACGTACTGCAGGCCAACCAAGACGTACTGCAGGCCAACCAAGACGTACTGCAGGCCAACCAAGACGTACTGCAGGCCAACCAAGACGTACTGCAGGCCAACCAAGACGTACTGCATTCTAACCAAGACGTACTGCAGGCCAACCAAGATGTACTGCAGGCCAACCAAGACGTATTGCAGGCCAAACAAGATGTACTGCAGGCCAACCAAGACGTACTGCAGGCCAACCAAGACGTACTGCAGGCCAACCAAGACGTACTGCAGGCCAACCAAGACGTACTGCAGGCCAACCAAGACGTACTGCAGGCCAACCAAGACGTACTGCAGGCCAACCAAGACGTACTGCAGGCCAACCAAGACGTACTGCAGGCCAACCAAGACGTACTGCAGGCCAACCAAGACGTACTGCAGGCCAACCAAGACGTACTGCAGGCCAACCAAGACGTACTGCAGGCCAACCAAGACGTACTGCAGGCCAACCAAGACGTACTGCAGGCTAACCAAGATGTACTGCAGGCCAACCAAGATGTACTGCATAAAAACATAATCCTATCGTTTACAGAAATAAAAGGTACAAGAAGGAAGTATACTCACCACGCCCTACTGGCTCAGACATTCGCATCTTGTCCTGATGCTGCCTTCCCATTGGTTGTGAGCAACCCAGCGACCGGTAGTGCTCAGCTGTGATTGGTGCAGTCTGGTGGACTGCATCTCCTGCACTCTCCTATTGGGTGGAAGTGATGGAGTTTTCAATTCAATTAGTCATATAAGTATCTTTTAAATTTTTTAACAAGACAAATGTTTTTTTTTATTTTTTAGCGAGTGATTGGCTAATGAGAACATAAGGGAATACCAAACGAGGTTCACGGAGAAGGGACACCCTTAGAGTTTAATTTAACTCAGGCCAAAGAACCGGCTACTAATTGCACTTAAACAATTAGTTAATTCAAGTAATTAAAGTCGTAGAGGGTAAAAACAAAACATTTTTCATCCAATTATATGCATTATTTCCTAAGAGAGCTTTTGATTCAACTTTTAGAATTCTGTCTCTCTTACATTCAAGACGTCCAAACTGACTTTCTCGAAATGGCGGCTCCTCAGCTCCTGCATTCGGAAGTGGTTTTCCTGGTATTTCTCCTCAGCAAGTCTCCTGTAGTGTTACATTATATTATAAATTGGCTGGTTTAAGCCCTGAATGCTTATTGACTGACAGCTGTGGTATATCAGCTTGTATACCACGGGTATGACAAAACATTTATTTTTACATTGGTAAGCAGTTTATAATAGCAATAAGGTACCTCGGGGGTTTGTGGTATATGGGCATATGGGTATATTGTTGTTACGGGCTGTATCCAGGCACTCCGCATTGCGTCCCACTTAAGAACAGCCCTTAGTCGTGGTATATTGGCCATATATACCACACACCCCTTGCTTTATATCTTAATATACAGGTAACTGCCAAAATAATGGAAACACTTGAGATCATGAGGGATACAAGGTATAATGAAAGCAGGTGCTTCCAAACAGGTGTGGTTCCTGAGTTAAACATCCTTAGGGCATGTATAAAAAAGTATTTCGTCTACCATGGCTATTCCCCCATAGGATGACAATGACCCCATCCATAGGACACAAGTGGTCACTAAATGATTTGATGAGTATGAAAACGATGTAAACCGTATGCCATGGCCGTCTCAGTCACCAGATCTCAACCCAATTAAACACTTATGGGAGATTCTGGAACGGAGCCTGAGACAGCGTTTTCCACCACCATCAACAAAACACCAAATTATGGAATTTCTGGTGGAAGAATGGTGTCGCATCCCTCCAAGAGTTTCAGACACTTGTAGAATCTATACCAAGGTGCATTGAAGCGGTTCTGGCTCGTGGTGCCCAGTGCCCTATTAAGACACAATGCTGGGGTTTCCTTTATTTTGGCAGTTACCTGTAGATGAATGATGCAACGCAGTATAAAAGTGAGATGGCAGTGGGTTATGTTGATAATTAAGACTAGGAGTTCATGGTCTTAGGGTAGCCTAGTGGTTAGAGTGTTGAACTAGTAACCGAAAGGTTGCAAGTTCAAATCCCCGAGCTGACAAGGTACAAATCTGTCGTTCTGCCCCTGAACAGGCAGTTAACCCACTGTTCCTAGGCCGTCATTGAAAATAAGAATTTGTTCTTAACTGACTTGCCTAGTTAAATAAAGGTAAAATATATATTTCTTTAAATAACACTGTAGTTATCAACCAGAAACAACAGAGTGTGGGAAAGAGAGGAGGAAGGATATAGAAAGAGAAAGAAACACAGGTAGATAGAGACCCACAGAGAGAGAGAGACACAGAAAGAGATAGAGAAGAGGAGGAGAGAGAGAAGGTCATGGCTTGTATAATATCAGCGTCCTGCTGAAACTCCATAGAGCACATCAATAGCCCTGTTGCCTGGCCTCTTGTCCTTCCCATCCACCACCCCTCTGTGGCTCTCAGTATCATTCCCTGTAGACACGTCTCCAACACAGTTCAGCCCAAGGAAACTAGGGCAGGGGAGAATGCATTTACACAAAACTCTCTTCATCTTTAAAGGGAACCCAGCCATGCATCAGCCCCAGAAGAATCCCAACGGGACCTCACAGGCTCTATACTGGTCATGGACCGAATGACTGTGGTGTGCACATGCGTGTGTGTGTGTGTGCGTGTGTACATGTGCGTGCGTACTTGTGAGGGTATGTAAGGGTGTCCTACCTAAGCCTCCTGGCCTTGTCGTCGGCAGCCTGCAGCTTCCTCAGCCTCATTCTCTCCCTGGGGGTCATTCTGTCTAGCTCTGACTTCTCCCTCAGTGTCTGAAGGTGCACCTTTCTCTGCCTGTTCAAAGGTCAAAGGGCAACGGTCAGAGGTTGGGAGGGCTGGAGCGTTGGCGAGTAAGATAGGTCAGAGGTCCGATACTCCTACACACAATTACCTCTGCACTGTTAAAAACAATTGCTGCCTTAATGGGATTTAGAATTTACCATGGCAAAAAGAGATACTGTGCACTGTAAACACCTCAGGGTGGTGGATTTGATTGAATTCTAGCGTTTACCTTTTGTAGGTCACTTCCTATGTGGATGTAAATACTTCTTTCAACATGTAATGTATGTAACAAGGTCATTTAGAGTGAGATAGGCAGTAATCAGACATAAACAATATACATATGAAAGAGAGGATCTAATCAAGTGGAATACTAATTGGAGGCCCTGATTCAGATTTGTCTCCTACTGTCCTCTAACCATAACTTAAACCCTTACCTTAAGCCTAAACCTAACCGAAAGCCTAACCCTCAACCTAGCTTCATGTGCACATCCCAGTTCAACCCTAGCCTCATATTACCTCGATTTACCTGGACTAACCTGTACCCCTACACATTGACTCGGTACCGGTACCCCCTGTATATAGTCTCCACATTGTTATTTTATTGTGTTACTTTGTTGTTCTTCTTTTTTTATTTTAAGCAACACAAAAAAATGTATTGTTGCTTGTAAGTAAGCATTTGATTTGATTTGAACCCTAACCCCAGCTTCATGTCCACATACCAGCTCAACCCTAACCTTAGACCCAACCCTAACCCCAGCTTCATGTCCACATACCAGCTCAACCCTAACCTTAGACCCAACCCTAACCCCAGCTCCATGTCCACATACCAGCTCAACCCTAACCTTAGACCCAACCCTAACCCCAGCTCCATGTCCGCATACCAGCTCAACCCTAACCTTAGACCCAACCCTAACCCCAGCTTCATGTCCGCATACCAGCTCAACCCTAACCTTAGACCCAACCCTAACCCCAGCTCCATGTCCGCATACCAGCTCAACCCTAACCTTAGACCCAACCCTAACCCCAGCTCCATGTCCGCATACCAGCTCAACCCTAACCTTAGACCCAACCCTAACCCCAGCTCCATGTCCGCATACCAGCTCAACCCTAACCTTAGACCCAACCCTAACCCCAGCTCCATGTCCGCATACCAGCTCAACCCTAACCTTAGACCCAACCCTAACCACAGCTCCATGTCCATATACCAGCTCAACCCTAACCTTAGACCCAACCCTAACCACAGCTCCATGTCCACATACCAGCTCAACCCTAACCTTAGACCCAACCCTAACCACAGCTCCATGTCCGCATACCAGCTCAACCCTAACCTTAGACCCAACCCTAACCACAGCTTCATGTCCACATACCAGCTCAACCCTAACCTTAGACCCAACCCTAACCACAGCTCCATGTCCGCATACCAGCTCAACCCTAACCTTAGACCCAACCCTAACCACAGCTCCATGTCCACATACCAGCTCAACCCTAACCTTAGACCCAACCCTAACCACAGCTTCATGTCCGCATACCAGCTCAACCCTAACCTTAGACCCAACCCTAACCACAGCTCCATGTCCGCATACCAGCTCAACCCTAACCTTAGACCCAACCCTAACCACAGCTTCATGTCCACATACCAGCTCAACCCTAACCTTAGACCCAACCCTAACCCCAGCTCCATGTCCGCATACCAGCTCAACCCTAACCTTAGACCCAACCCTAACCACAGCTTCATGTCTACATACCAGCTCAACCCTAACCTTAGACCCAACCCTAACCACAGCTCCATGTCCGCATACCAGCTCAACCCTAACCTTAGACCCAACCCTAACCACAGCTTCATGTCCGCATACCAGCTCAACCCTAACCTTAGACTCAACCCTAACCACAGCTTCATGTCCACATACCAGCTCAACCCTAACCTTAGACCCAACCCTAACCACAGCTTCATGTCCACATACCAGCTCAACCCTAACCTTAGACCCAACCCTAACCACAGCTTCATGTCCACATACCAGCTCAACCCTAACCTTAGACCCAACCTTAACCACAGCTTCATGTCCACATACCAGCTCAACCCTAACCTTAGACCCAACCCTAACCACAGCTTCATGTCCACATACCAGCTCAACCCTAACCTTAGACCCAACCCTAACCACAGCTTCATGTCCACATCCCAGTTCAACCCTAACCTTAGACCCAACCCTAACCCCAGCTTCATGTCCACATACCAGCTCAACCCTAACCCGGGGCTCTCGAGTGGCGCAACGGTCTAAGGCACTGCATCTCAGTGCTAGAGGCATCACTACAGACCCTGGTTTGATTCCAGGCTGTATCACAACCTGCCGTGATTTCGGAGTCCCATAGGGCGGAGCACAATTGGACCAGCGTAGTCCGGGTGAGGGTTTGCCAGGGTAGGCCGTCATTGTAAATAAGAATTTGTTCTTAACTGACTTGCCTAGTTAAATAAAGGTTAAATAAAAAAATTCAAACAACCCTAAACCTAGCTTCATGTCCACATCCCAGTTCAACCCTAACCTTAGACCCAACCCTAAACCAACTCCATGTCCACATCCTGACCCAACCCTAAACCTAGCTCCATGTCCACATCCCAGTTCAACCATAACCTTAGACCCAACCCTAACCACAGCTTCATGTCCACATACCAGCTCAACCCTAACCTTAGACCCAACCCTAACCACAGCTTCATGTCCACATCCCAGTTCAACCCTAACCTTAGACCCAACCCTAAACCAACTCCATGTCCACATCCTGACCCAACCCTAAACCTAGCTCCATGTCCACATCCCAGTTCAACCCTAACCTTAGACCCAACCCTAAACCAACTCCATGTCCACATCCTGACCCAACCCTAAACCTAGCTCCATGTCCACATCCCAGTTCAACCCTAACCTTAGACCCAACCCTAAACCAACTCCATGTCCACATCCTGACCCAACCCTAAACCTAGCTCCATGTCCACATCCCAGTTCAACCATAACCTTAGACCCAACCCTAAACTTAGCTCCATGTCCACATCCCAGTTCAACCCTAACCTTAGACCCAACCCTAAACCTAGCTTCATGTCCACATCCCAGTTCAACCATAACCTTAGACACAAACCTAAACCTAGCTCCATGTCCACATCCTGGTTCAACCCTAACCTTAGACCCAACCCTAAACCTGGCTCCATGTCCACATCCCAGTTCAACCATAACCCTGGCTTCAACCACAACTCTAACTATAAGGTGTGTAGAATTCCATTGGACAAGTCATCAGGGTAAGTATATGAAAAGTGGAATAACATGATCATGTCACTGACCAGTTAATAAGCATAACATCAGATCAGAGAATCATATCATCCATGATCCCAAGTTAATCACCATTTCTCACAACCATATCACATTGTCCACATGCTACCAAGGCACCTTGGCAAGTCATTACAGATGCAGTCTGTCAGGCAACAAATTACATGATCGTGTCAATCCTAAAGAGATGGGTGTGGCTATTGCTAAGACCTAGACCTAATCTGGTCTTTCTCTGCAGCATGTTACACCTGGCTACTCTAACATATAGGAGAGTGTGTGGCCAGCTAAGCTAATGATGACAGGCACCTTCCCTGATTGGTGCCAGTTTGAATCAGTGACGGTCTGGTTTGTTTAAGAGACAGCTGCTACTAACTGGGATTTCCATGTCTGAGTGAGTGAGAAAATGTGAGTGTGAGGAAGTGAGAGAGAGAGCGAGAGAGAGAGAGGAAGTGAGAGAGAAAGAGACAGACAGAGAGTGAGAGAAAAGGGGGTTATGGAGAGGGACAGAGTATGGCAATATTAGTGTGTGTTTGCGTAAATGCTTAAAAATCGCTCTGTCCTGATGCAGCCACATTGCGCTAAACTGAGGAGCCAGTGTTCATTCTTCATGTCTTTTTTTTACCTTTATTTAACCAGGCAAGTCAGTTAAGAACAAATTCTTATTTTCAATGACGGCCTTGGAACAGTGGGTTAACTGCCTGTTCAGGGGCAGAACAACAGATTCTTCATGTCTGAGGATGATAGTGGTGTGTAACTGCAGCCACGTAGCTCTAAACTGAGGAGCCAGTGTTCATTCTTCATGTCTGAGGATGATAGTGGTGTGTAACTGCAGCCGCGTAGCTCTAAACTGAGGAGCCAGTGTTCATTCTTCATGTCTGAGGATGATAGTGGTGTGTAACTGCAGCCACGTAGCTCTAAACTGAGGAGCCAGTATTCATTCTTCATGTCTGAGGATGATAGTGGTTGTAGTTCTCCCTCTTCCTTCTTAATAACCCAAACTACAGACAACCATACAGTATATTGAGCATGTCCTTACACCGCTTTCAATATCTGTGCTGCGTCTCTTTCTCCAGATGATGTCTTGTCTCTCAGTGTCAGACTACAGAACTTGTGTTTTAAGATCTGTAGAGAGTGAGTGAGACAGAGAAAAAGAAAGAGAGGGGGAAAGAGAGTGAGTGAGACAGAGAAAAGAAAGAGAGGGGGAAAGAGAGTGAGTGAGACAGAGAAAAGAAAGAGAGGGGGAAAGAGAGTGAGTGAGACAGAGAAAAGAAAGAGAGGGGGAAAGAGAGTGAGTGAGACAGAGAAAAGAAAGAGAGGGGGAAAGAGAGTGAGTGAGACAGAGAAAAGAAAGAGAGGGGGAAAGAGAGTGAGTGAGACAGAGAAAAGAAAGAGAGGGGGAAAGAGAGTGAGTGAGACAGAGAAAAAGAAAGAGAGGGGGAAAGAGAGTGAGTGAGACAGAGAAAAGAAAGAGAGGGGGAAAGAGAGTGAGTGAGACAGAGAAAAGAAAGAGAGGGGGAAAGAGAGTGAGTGAGACAGAGAAAAGAAAGAGAGGGGGAAAGAGAGTGAGTGAGACAGAGAAAAGAAAGAGAGGGGGAAAGAGAGTGAGTGAGACAGAGAAAAGAAAGAGAGGGGGAAAGAGAGTGAGTGAGACAGAGAAAAGAAAGAGAGGGGGAAAGAGAGTGAGTGAGACAGAGAAAAAGAAAGAGAGGGGGAAAGAGAGTGAGTGAGACAGAGAAAAGAAAGAGAGGGGGAAAGAGAGTGAGTGAGACAGAGAAAAAGAAAGAGAGGGGGAAAGAGAGTGAGAGTAAAAGAGAGAGAAAAGAAAGAGTGAGATCAAGGTTAACATTATCAATATTATTGCTTTATTACACACAGACTAGTATATCCTTGTCTTACTTCACCATCGTTGATATGTTTACTTCTCTCTCTCTCTCTCTCTCTGGCAATATTAGTGTGTGTTTACGTAAATGCTTAAAAATCGCTCTGTCCTGATGCAGCCACATTGCGCTAAACTGAGGAGCCAGTGTTCATTCTTCATGTCTTTTTTTTAAACCTTTATTTAACCAGGCAAGTCACGTTGGACGACACACATATACTCTCTCTCTCTCTCTCTCTCTCTCTCTCTCTCTCTCTCTCTCTCTCCCTTCCACTCTTTCCCTTCCACTCTTTCCCTCTTTCTCTTTATTATGCTTTCAGCATAATAGAGGGTGGTGCCCTATCTCTATGTCCCTTATTCTCTCACTGAAATCTGTCAACAAGAGAAGAGGGACATGGAGGGTAAACCACTGGGGGGAGAGGGAGAGGGAGGAGAGAGGAGAGGGGGACATGGAGGGTAAACAACTGGGGGGAGAGGGAGAGGAAGGAGAGAGGAGAGGGGGACATGAAGGGTAAACCACTGGGGGGAGAGGGAGAGGGAGGAGAGAGGAGTGGGGGACATGAAGGGTAAACCACTGGGGGGAGAGGGAGAGGGAGGGAGGGAGAATATTCACAGGACAATAGAAGAAACTTGGAAACTTGGAAAAATAACACCAGTCACGCCACACCCTGAATAGAAATAGAGGGAGAGATGGATGAGGAGGGAGAGGGAGAGGAGGAGGGAGGAGAGATGGAGTAGGAGGGAGAGGGAGGAGAGAGGGAGAGGAGGAGGGAGGAGAGATGGAGTAGGAGGGAGAGGGAGAGGAGGAGGGAGGAGAGATGGAGTAGGAGGGAGAGGGAGAGGAGGAGGGAGGAGAGATGAGGAGGGAGAGGGAGAGGAGGAGGGAGCAGAGATGGAGTAGGAGGGAGAGGGAGGAGAGAGGGAGAGGAGGAGGGAGGAGAGATGGAGTAGGAGGGAGAGGGAGAGGAGGAGGGAGGAGAGATGGAGTAGGAGGGAGAGGGAGAGGAGGAGAGATGGAGTAGGAGGGAGAGGGAGGAGAGAGGGAGAGGAGGAGGGAGGAGAGATGGAGTAGGAGGGAGAGGGAGAGGAGGAGGGAGGAGAGATGGAGTAGGAGGGAGAGGGAGAGGAGGAGGGAGGAGAGATGGAGTAGGGGGGAGAGATGGATGAGGAGGGAGAGGGAGAGGAGGAGGGAGGAGAGATGGAGTAGGGAGGAGAGATGGAGTAGGAGGGAGCGGGAGGAGAGAGGGAGAGGAGGAGGGAGGAGAGATGGAGTAGGAGGGAGAGGGAGGAGAGAGGGAGAGGAGGAGGGAGGAGAGATGGAGTAGGAGGGAGAGGGAGAGGAGGAGGGAGGAGAGATGGAGTAGGAGGGAGAGGGAGAGGAGGAGGGAGGAGAGATGGAGTAGGGGGGAGAGATGGATGAGGAGGGAGAGGGAGAGGAGGAGGGAGGAGAGATGGATGAGGAGAGATGGTGTAGGAGAGATGGTGTAGGAGAGATAGAGGAGGAGCGATGGAGGGAGAGATGGAGGTGGAGAGATGGAGTAGGGGGGAGAGATGAGGAGGGAGAGGGAGAGGAGGAGGGAGGAGAGATGGAGTAGGAGGGAGAGGGAGAGGAGGAGGGAGGAGAGATGGAGTAGGAGGGAGAGGGAGAGGAGGAGGGAGGAGAGATGGAGTAGGAGGGAGAGGGGAGAGGAGGAGAGATGGAGTAGGAGGGAGAGGGAGGAGAGAGGGAGAGGAGGAGGGAGGAGAGATGGAGTAGGAGGGAGAGGGAGAGGAGGAGGGAGGAGGATGGAGTAGGAGGGAGAGGGAGAGGAGGAGGAGGAGAGATGGAGTAGGGGGGAGAGATGGATGAGGAGGGAGAGGGAGAGGAGGAGGGAGGAGAGATGGAGTAGGGAGGAGAGATGGAGTAGGAGGGGAGCGGGAGGAGAGAGGGAGAGGAGGAGGGAGGAGAGATGGAGTAGGAGGGAGAGGGAGGAGAGAGGGAGAGGAGGAGGAGGAGAGATGGAGTAGGAGGGAGAGGGAGAGGAGGAGGGAGGAGAGATGGAGTAGGAGGGAGAGGGAGAGGAGGAGGGAGGAGAGATGGAGTAGGGGGGAGAGATGGATGAGGAGGGAGAGGGAGAGGAGGAGGGAGGAGAGATGGATGAGGAGAGATGGTGTAGGAGAGATGGTGTAGGAGAGATAGAGGAGGAGCGATGGAGGGAGAGATGGAGGTGGAGAGATGGAGTAGGGGGGAGAGATGAGGAGGGAGAGGGAGAGGAGGAGGGAGGAGAGATGGAGTAGGAGGGAGAGGGAGGAGAGAGGGAGAGGAGGAGGGAGGAGAGATGGAGTAGGAGGGAGAGGGAGAGGAGGAGGGAGGAGAGATGGAGTAGGAGGGAGAGGGAGAGGAGGAGGGAGGAGAGATGGAGTAGGGGGGAGAGATGGATGAGGAGGGAGAGGGAGAGGAGGAGGGAGGAGAGAGGATGAGAGAGATGGTGTAGGAGAGATGGTGTAGGAGAGATAGAGGAGGAGAGATGGAGGGAGAGATGGAGGTGGAGAGATGGAGTAGGGGGGAGAGATGAGGAGGGAGAGGGAGAGGAGGAGGGAGGAGAGATGGAGTAGGGGGGAGAGATGGATGAGGAGGGAGAGGGAGAGGAGGAGGGAGGAGAGATGGATGAGGAGAGATGGTGTTAGGAGAGATGGTGTAGGAGAGATAGAGGAGGAGAGATGGAGGGAGAGATGGAGGTGGAGAGATGGAGTAGGGGGAGAGATGAGGAGGGAGAGGGAGAGGAGGAGGGAGGAGAGATGGAGTAGGAGAGATGGTGTAGGAGAGATGGTGTAGGAGAGATAGAGGAGGAGAGATGGAGGGAGAGATGGAGGTGGAGAGATGGAGTAGGGGGGAGAGATGAGGAGGGAGAGGGAGAGGAGGAGGGAGGAGAGATGGAGTAGGAGAGATGGTGTAGGAGAGATAGAGGAGGAGGGAGGAGAGATGGAGTAGGGGGGAGAGATGGCATGAGGAGGGAGAGGGAGAGGAGGAGGGGGAGAGATGGATGTAGGGGGGAGAGATGGATGAGGAGGGAGAGGAGAGGAGGAGGAGGAGAGATGGAGTAGGAGAGATGGTGTAGGAGAGATGGTGTAGGAGAGATAGAGGAGGAGAGATGGAGGGAGAGATGGAGGTGGAGAGATGGAGTAGGGGGGAGAGATGAGGAGGGAGAGGGAGAGGAGGAGGGAGGAGAGATGGAGTAGGAGAGATGGTGTAGGAGAGATGGTGTAGGAGAGATAGAGGAGGAGAGATGGAGGGAGAGATGGAGGTGGAGAGATGGAGTAGGGGAGAGATGAGGAGGGAGAGGGAGAGGAGGAGGGAGGAGAGATGGCAGTAGGAGAGATGGTTGTAGGAGAGATTAGAGGAGGAGGAGGAGAGATGGAGTAGGGGGAGAGATGAGGAGGGGGAGGGAGAGGAGGAGGGAGGAGAGATGGAGTAGGAGAGATGGTGTAGGAGAGATAGAGGAGGAGGGAGGAGAGATGGAGTAGGGGGAGAGATGAGGAGGAGAGGGAGAGGGAGAGGAGGAGGGAGGAGAGATGGAGTAGGAGAGATGGATGAGGAGGGAGAGGGAGAGAGGAGGAGGAGGAGAGATGGAGTAGGAGAAATGGTGTAGGAGAGATGGTGTAGGAGAGATAGAGGAGGAGAGATGGAGGGAGAGATGGAGGTGGAGAGATGGATAGGGGGAGAGATGGAGGAGGAGAGATAGAAGAGGAGAGATGGAGGAGGAGAGATGGAGTAGGGGGAGAGATGGAGGAGGAGAGATAGAAGAGGAGAGATGGAGGAGGAGAGATGGAGTAGGGGGGAGAGATGGAGGAGGAGAGATGGAGGGAGAGATGGAGGAAGCGGAGGGAGAGATGGAGGATGAGAGATAGAGGAGGAGGAAAGAGAGATGGACGGAGCAGAGGATGGAGGAGGAGAGATGGAGGGAGAAATGGAGGAAGTGGAGGAGAGATGGTGAAGGAGAGATGGAGGAGAGATGGAGAGAGAAATGGAGGAAGTGGAGGGAATGATATGGTGGAGGAGAGATGGAGGAGAGAGGGGGAAGTGGAGGTGAGAGATGGAGGAGATGGAGGGATATGGAGGAGGAGAGACGGAGGAGGCGGAGGGCAGTACGAGATGGAGGATGAGAGAGATGCAGGAGGAAGCAGGAGGGAGGAGAGAGGAGGATGGAGGAGAGATGGAGGAAGAGAGATGGAGGAGGGGGAGAAAGATGAGGGAGAAATGGAGGAGGGAGAGGATGGGAGGTGGGGAGATGGAGGAGGAGGAGGAGAGATGGAGAGAGAGATGGAGGAGAGATGGAGGCAGGAGGGGGGAGAGATGGAGGAGATATGGAGGAGGGAGAGATGGAGGAGGAGATATGGAGGAAGGAGAGATGGAGCTGGAGGGAGAGATGGAGGAGGAGAGATGGAGGTGAGATGGTGGGAAGTGGAGGGAGAGATGGAGGAGATTATGGAGGAGGAGAGACGGAGGAGGCGGAGGCGCGAGATGGAGGAGAGAGAGATGGGAGGAGGAAGAGGAGGAGGAGGAAGAGGCGAGATGGAGGAGAGATGAGAGGAAGAGAGATGGAGGAGGGGGAGAAAGATGAGGAGAAATGGAGGAGGGAGAGATGGAGGTGGGAGAGATGGAGGAGGAGGAGGAGGAGGAGGAGGAGGAGGAGATGGAGAGATGGAGAGAGAGATGGAGGAGAGATGAGGAGGAGGGGGAGAGATGGAGGAGATATGGAGGAGGGAGAGATGGAGGAGATATGGAGGAAGGAGAGATGGAGCTGGAGGGAGAGATGGAGGAACTGGAGAGAGAGATGGAGGAGGGGAGAGATGGAGAACTGGAGGGAGAGATGGAGGAGGGAGAGATGGAGCTGGATGGAGAGATGGAGGAACTGGAGGGAGAGATGGAGGAACTGGAGGGAGAGATGGAGGAGGGAGAGATGGAGGATTGAGAGATGGAGGAACTGGAGGGAGAGATGGAGGAGAGATGGAGGAGGAGGGGGAAGAGATGGAGGAGGGAGAGATGGAGGAGTGAGAGATGGAGGAACTGGAGGGAGAGATGGAGGAGGGAGAGATGGAGGAGCTGGAGGGAGAGATGGAGAAGATGTGGAGGAGGAGGAGGAGGAGTAGGAGATTAAAAGAGACATCAAAGAACCATTGTGTTTTATGTCAACACAGAACAGCCAGGCAACACCAATTACCATGTTCACTGAGAAGGAGACACAACAGTGTCAGGCTAGCATACAGACATAAAAGGGGATAGCCACATCATATACTTATACATATACTTTACATGTACACTCAGCCATAGGTGTTAGAGAGAAATGCAATGCATAAATGCAGTGCTGACAGAAAGAAAGCTGAACAGAATACATCATGTACAGTCAGGTTACCATACTGCACAAGGCAGAAACTAAACACAGACCACCAGATGTGTATCCACGTAATGTGTACATTTACATACGGGGCCTTCGAAAAGTATTCAGACCCCTTGACTTTTTCCACATTTTGTGACATTACAGCCTGATTCTAAAATGGATGAAAGAAAAACAACTTCAGCTATCTACACACAATACTCCATAATGAAAAAAACTACTTCAGCTATCTACACACAATACTCCATAATGAAAAAACAACTTCAGCTATCTACACACAATACTTCATAATGAAAAAATGAAAAAAGAAATGCCTTATTTACAAAAGTATTTAGACCCTTTGCTATGAGACTCTAAATTGAGCTCAGGTGCATCCTGTTTCCCATTGCTCATCCTTGACATGTTTCTATAACTTGATTGGAGTCCGCATTGGTGAAATTCAATTGATCGGATGTTTTGGAAAGGCATAAACCTGTCTATATAAGGTTCCACATTTGACAGTGCATGTCAGAGCAAAACCAAGCCATGAGGTCGAAGGAATTGTCAGTAGAGCTCCAAGTTAGGATTGTGTCGAGGCACAGATCTGAGGAAGAGTACCAAAAAATTTCTGCAGCATTGAAGGTCCCCAAGAACAATCGGGGAAGAAGGGCCTTGGTCAGGGAGGTGACCAAGAACCCAATGGTCACTCTGACAGAGCTCTAGAGTTCCTCTGTGGAGATGGGAGAACCTTCCAGAAGGACAACCATTTCTGCAGCACTCCACCAATCAGGCCTTTATGGTAGACTGGCCAAACGAAAGCCACACCTCAGTAAAAGGCACATGACAGCCGCTTGGAGTTTGACAAAAGGCACCTAAAGACTCTTAGACCATGAGAAACAACATTCTCTGGTCTGATGAAACCAACTCTTTGACCTGAATACCAAGTATCACGTCTGGAGGAAACCTAGCACCATCCCTATGGTGAAGTATGATGGTGGCAGCATCATGCAGTGGGGATGTTTTTCAGCGGCAAGGACTGGGAGACTTGTCAAGATCGAGGCAGAGATGAAATTAGTAAAATACAGAGAGATCCTTGATGAAAACCTGTTCCGGAGCACTCCTAACAGGACAACAGTTCACCTCCCAACAGGACAACAGTTCACCTCCCAACAGGACAACAGTTCACCTCCCAACAGGACAACAGTTCACCTCCCAACAGGACAACAGTTCACCTCCCAACAGGACAACGACCCTAAGCACACAGCACACAGCCAACAGCTTCGGGACAAGTCTCTGAATGTCCTTGAGTGGCCCAGCCAGAGCCTGGACTTGAACCCGATCAAACATCTCTGGAGAGACATGAAAATAGCTGTGCAGCAACATTCCCATCCATCCTGACAGAGCTTGAGAGGATCTGCAGAGAAGAATAAGAGAAACTCCCCAAATACAGGTGTGCCAAGCTTGTAGTGTCATACCCAAGAAGACTCGAGGCTGTAATCACTGCCAAAGGTGCTTCAACGAAGTACTGAGTAAAGGGTCTGAATACTTATGTAAAAAATATATATTTATTTTTTATAAATTAGCAAAAACATCTAAAAACCTATTTTTGCTTTTTCATTATGGGGTATTGTGTGTAGATTGATGAGGGGGAAAAGAATAATAAGAGAATAAGGCTGTAACCTAACAAAATGTGGAAAAAGTCAAGGAATCTGAATACTTTCCAAAGGCACTGTACATGCTTCAGATACAGTACATTATTTGACATCTCACATGAGCTTAGCTGGCTTTACGCTTCATTGACTGTATGTGTGTGTGTGTGTGTGTGTGTGTGTGTGTGTGTGTGTGTGTGTGTGTGTGTGTGTGTGTGTGTGTGTGTGTGTGTATTGTCAGTAAGAATGTGGATGACAGATGAAATTCTGACTTTCTAACCTGTCATGGTAGAAAAGGTTATGAACACAGAAAATGTGCTGTGGAAAAAAGTGAACTATGACAGGAAGTCAATTTAACATTGAGTAAATCCAACCAGCCAGTAGGTTTGATTAGTCTGTGATTCTGGTACCATAGCTCCGCCCATTTGACCTTTGGAGCCACCCCAAAGAATCAACCAATCAATCAGCCTTAGGAAGTATTTATATTGCTGTGATATGTGTTATGTTTCCAGGATAGGTATAACCTGCATACTGTCCTCAATGAATTTTGTCTTCAGAGCTTCTGCAGCAGAGAGCCTGGATGATGGGGTTTTCTCCAGCATCCTAAAAGAGAGACAGCACATGGTTCTGGATAAGTTAAGGGTTCGGGTTTGAAGGCGGGTAAGACACTCTTTATCCTGTATTATCCTTTTTGTACACGTTGAAGCACAATGTGAGAGGATTGAACTCTGACCTATGTGTTACTGAGTTGACCCTTACATTCTCCGGCTAATGCCTTCTCACCTTTGCATGAGTGTGTTGAGCTCCAGAGAGTATCTGGCTGTCAGTCTGGGGGTTTCTCCCTCCACTATCTTCATCACAACTGACAAAAAGTTGTGTCCTTCAAAAGCGTGTGACAGGCAACACATCTCATACAGGATACAGCCTATGGCCCTGAAACACACACACACACACAATCAGCCAACACATCTCATACAGGATACAGCCTATGGCCCTGAAACACACACACACACACAATCAGCCAACACATCTCATACAGGATACAGCCTATGGCCCTGAAACACACACACACACACACACACACACACACACACACACACACACACACACACACACACACACACACACACACAATCAGCCAACACAGTTCACAATGGTAGTGATATCATCAACACCTCTGGGTACACCTGTATTGGTTAAGGATACAACTGCACCAGGATCCACTGGTCCTGACCTGAAGTCCAGTCGTATGGAACAGTCGGTGCCAGTTGAGGTAACCTTTGAGGTCCCCATCCATCTGAGCAGTGATAAGGTCCCCTACTGTATCAAAACTGTCCTTCCATTCCATATTCATTACCTGCACTTGGAAGGGGTGTGCGACCTGACACTCTGATCTACTGTGTATCTGAATCGATAAATCAATGTCGTCTCATATTTCCAATATGACTAATACCCCACATGGACTCTAAACAGACCAGTAAGAAGTGAGAACATTAACACATCTGGTAATGGAACTGTACACATCTTATATCGAGGTGTAATAAAGCTCCCTTCTCCTGCAGGTTGTTTGGCATCAAAGGAAAGTGGCCATGAATAAACAGATTAGATGGGAGAATAATAAATGCCCGCCAGACATATGTGAATGAATATACTAGCTCACGTTATTACTCTTGGTGGAATAGAGAGATAACCAAACGATGACAGGAAGCAGATGGAAGTTAGAGAGTTAAAGGTATTATTTGTCAATCATCCACCTCTTTGTCTTTAATATCACGCTCTCTTAATCTCTTGTTTTATTGCATCCTGCCACACAGTACACCAGAACAACAATGCAAGTAATACAAATGGACAGAGTGATTCTACAATGAATATGAATGTATTCAGATACCATAATGGAGGATAAACAAACAATATCATCTACATTTCCCTGGAAGCCTCCATCTTATTTTCCATATCAAATGTTCCATTGTTTTTATATCAATTATTAATTGTATTATTTGATGTAAAATAAGAAGAAGGGATTGGGAAGAGGAGTGGACATCCATGTATTACAGGGATTTCAAACATCTACCACCAGGCAATGTCTCATTGTGACCTAACACCTACTTGTTGCTCTAATCCTCGTACTCTTTCTAACCCTTAAAGTCCATCTCCCACTTCCTGTCTTTACTTGTTACCTACAGTGAGCCCTCTCCTCCTTGTGAGATCAGCTAAACGGGCCGTGCGTGGTACAGTAGAGCGGTCGAGGCGTGAGGTGACCACTTCCTTTCTCATTAGTGTGGTCTATGGGAAGAGACGCTGAGCCTAGCGGAGTGAGGAGGAGTGGGAGGCAACAGACTACCCAGAGGGCTGTGTATCAGTGTCTGAGATCACCACCATCTCCTCAATTGGCTTCTTGGTCTCTTCCTCTCTGTCGGATAAAATAAGCCAATTTTCCACTCCCACTCTGGGATTAGTGGTAATTTCCTCTTGAAAACAGATGAATAGGGAAAGAAGGGGGGAGGCCAGGGGTGGAAGGAAGCTGCTGGCAGCTGGGAGGGACAGTGCAGAGTTGACAGACCTTTTGTCTCCATTCAGTACTATGTTCTACCAGCTCTACTTATTTTTCTCCAAGAAATCAGATTCTTCTTCATGAATAACTTCTCATAAAGACTATTATTTGAAACCATGGAGCACTGGTGCTGAAGGAAGTCATGTACAGTTACTACTGTTACATTCTTTTCAAAGAACTTTGAGTTCAGTAGATGCTTGCACTTCAGACTGCAGTGAAAGATGAGGGATCTATAGTTGCTCTTGGTATTAAAGGTGTTCTTTATGCTCTCCTGCTGATCAGACCAATGGCCGTATCGACTCCAGTCATCATTATACATGAATCCATTTCTACCCCTCTTCTCCACTTCATTACACATCACATATTCCAGTCCATATCTGAAGTGCCTCTTAGCCATGCTCCTTTTGGACTGCTTTGAAGGAAATACCAGCCAAATCTCACAATGATACGTGACAGCATTACACAGCATTCTGAACTCAGCACTGTAGCCTTAGCAGGAAGCAGAGACGGAGGAGGAAACTGGATGTCAACAACTCTCTTGAGGTTCGGAGGGGAATGAGAATCAAAAAAGAACTCATCTTCAAAACACAGAGCTCTAAACTGGTGTTTGTTTCATTAAAAGTTTTAAACATGACAAACATTGACATAATAAAACTTGTGGTAGCTGCCACAGCACAAAACACAGCACAAAACACAGCACAAAACACAGCACAAAACACAGCACAAAACACAGCACAAAACACAGCACAAAACACAACACAAAACACAGCACAAAACACAGCACAAAACACAGCACAAAACACAGCACAAAACACAACACAAAACACAGCACAAAACACAGCACAAAACACAGCACAAAACACAGCACAAAACACAACACAAAACACAGCACAAAACACAGCACAAAACACAGCACAAAACACAGCACAAAACACAGCACAAAACACAGCACAAAACACGCCTTACAAGTGTTAAGAAAGTCACTACACACATAAACAAACAGTGCAGCATCAAGATAAATGTCAATGTCCACTCGCCGTTCAACCTATCTAACCTTACCTTTCTTTCCATTTGAACTTTAACCTAACTTTGACCTTTCTGTCTTTGAGCCTCAGTGTGCTGCTCCACCTTCCTACCAGATATCAGACTTGGAGTCGTAACCGTGATGGTTCAGGACTTCAGGGCTCATGTAGTAAGGCGTGCCCGTGAAGGTGGTGGCCAGGTCACATGACCCCATCAGCAGACAGGACACCCCCAAAATCACCTGAACGGAGGAAGAGCAACACTTATAATAATAATATATTATATTTGTAGAGTGCAATTTGCATAAGATAGGAAACAAAACAAAGAACAATAAACAGCAACAATACATTGCCTAATAATGCTAAATCTCGACTATGATTATTTCCAAACTGGAACCTGTTCCTATTTCCTGTGCCCTCATTGATCCCATCTGAAAGGACCAGGGGGATGGGTGTGAGCACTATGCAGAAGGACAATAAAAAGGCTGAAAGAAGTGTCCGCCATATTGCTTTCACCTATCCAGTCCTCTTTCGAGTGACAAGGATGAGTCATCATAGGAAGAGGAAAGAAAGACAGTTTTCTGTTTGGAATTGAAAAATTAGCACATAAAGTAGACAGTTTTCTGTTTGGAATTGAACCATCAGCACATTAAAGTGCATGCCCTGATTATGTTCTTGTCAAGTGTCAATGTGCAGCGGATAGGAAGGAGTCAGGCGCAGGACACAGAACTGAGTAAATAACATACTTTACTCGAATAAACAACAAAATAAATTCCACGCAGGGAAAATACTCCAGCTCACAGAAATAGCGAACAACGAACAAACACGCACAAAACCATGTGGGAACCAGAGGGTTAAATAGGGAATAAATAATATTGTAATGGAAACCAGGTGTGTACAATAAAGACAAAACAAATGGACAATGAAACATAGATCGGTAAGTGGCTAGAAAACCGGTGACGTCGACCGCCGAACACCGCCGGAACAAGGAGAGGCACCAACTTCGGTAGAAGTTGTGACAGTACCCCCCGCCCCCTTGATGCACAGCTCCAGCAGCACGCCAACACCGGTCTCGGGGACGACCCGGAGGACAAGGCGCAGGACGATCCAGGTGGAGGACGATTCCTGCAGTAAGGAAGGGTCCAGGATGTCCTCCTCCAGCAAACAACTGGCAGTGATTTACACAGTGGGCTACAGACGGTGTGCTGTGTATAAACTGTGTGCTGTGTATAAACTGTGTGCTGTTTATAAACTGTGTGCTGTGTATAAACTGTGTGCTGTTTATAAACTGTGTGCTGTTTATAAACTGTGTGCTGTGTATAAACTGTGTGCTGTGTATAAACTGTGTGCTGTGTATAAACTGTGTTCTGTGTATAAACTGTGTGTACTTTCAACAGTTTGTATTCCTGTCAGGGGTGCTGTGTATAAACTGTGTGTACTTTCAACAGTTTTGTATTCCTGTAAGGGGTGCGTAATCGGTGGCAGGGAAGTCAGACGCAGGAGAGCAGAACTTAGTAATAACTGGAGCAGTTTAATAGCAAAACCCACAGCATAAAAATAACAAGTATATTGGGTACAAAACCCGTCACGCACCAAACAGCACGTGCACAAGCACTTACAATAAACAATCCCAGACAAAGACATGGGGCGAACAGAGGGTTAAATACACAACAAATGATTGAGGGAATTGAAACCAGGTGTGAGGAAAAACAAGACAAAACACATGGAAAATGAAAAGTGGATCGATGATGGCTAGAAGACTGGCGACGCCGACCGCCGAGTGCCGCCCAAACAAGAAGAGGACCCGACTTCGGCGGAAGTCGTGACAATTCATCCATTACCTTTGTAGATAATTGTATGCCGCAGACATATGGAGAGAGCCTTAGAATTTAACAGGAGTGACACAGCCTCCCTGCACTTTTAAGGACTAGCAAAGATTTCAAACAAACAAAAAAACTCCCATGGGCCCCTGCTGCATTGGAACTCACCGATTTTAACTATGTTCCTTTTCAGGAAGATATTTTTGGCCTTCAGATCTCTGTGGAGGATGCGCCTGGGACAGAGGAGGCAGGACAAACAGACATCAGCAGACAGGCAGACAGGCAGGAATACAATAAAGGAATAAACATTGCACAATGTAATCAGGATACTTTGAAGTCCAAAATATATCCTTGTTTAGATCCCTGTGGTTCTTAGACCTCTCCCTTATGTACTCTACATTTTTGACAAAAGTATAAATACAGTATGAACCTGTTATGCATGTAGTGGAGTCCAAGCAGCAGCTGGATCAGCCAATCAGTGACCTGGGTCTCAGGCAAGCTCTGCCCTGCTTCTCTCACTTCCTCCAGATGACAGTCCAAGTCCCTGTCCTAGAGCATAGAGTATTATAGCAACAGACTATAGCAATATTCATACAGATACCCACATCACAATAAATCCATGCAAGCGTATACAGGCGCATGCACGCACACACCCACCAACACACTATTGTGGATACACATAGTGGAAAACCTTTTACAAAATACCCATTCCGATACGTCTATAAGTTCATTCATTTCCATTCTGGGGGAAATGTGCATCAACTCTAACTGTAAGAGCTAAGTGCATCAACACTAAGAGAGCTCTGAATCCTCATCTCTATTTTACACTCCAGACAGAAAGGTCCTCTGTCATCCGCCATTGTGACCATTTAACTGTCTGTGAGGATAAGCTGGAATGAGATCTGAGCTGGCTTCATTCTCTCTAATGGGACTTCCAGCGAGAACAGAACAGCACCAATGAACTTCTTAATGGAACTGTGGGGGTGTCCTCACTGGTTCATTCTGAGAGGCACTGAGTAGGTTATGATGCTCTGGCAGTGTGTGTGTGTGTGTGTGTGTGTGTGTGTGTGTGTGTGTGTGTGTGTGTGTGTGTGTGTGTGTGTGTGTGTGTGTGTGTGTGTGTGTGTGTGTGTGTGTGTGTGTGTGTGTGTGTGTGTGTGTGTGTGTGTGTTTGTGTGTGTGTGTGATAATTAATAATTAAGAAATGCCTAGAGGGAGTCCGACCGCAATTTAAATGATTATGCCTCCAGGATCAGACTTGCTGCGCTGTTAAAAAAAGTGGGATGAGCACCCATTGTCTCTCTCTCCTCCCTGCTGCAGTGACCACCACAGAACATCAACAGTGTTTATAGTGTTGCCTCTCTCTCCTCCCTGCTGCAGCGACCACCACAGAACATCAACAGTGTTTATAGTGTTGTCTCTCTCTCCTCCCTGCTGCAGTGACCACCACAGAACATCAACAGTGTTTATAGTGTTGTCTCTCTCTCCTCCCTGCTGCAGTGACCACCACAGAACATCAACAGTGTTTATAGTGTTGCCTCTCTCTCCTCCCTGCTGCAGCGACCACCACAGAACATCAACAGTGTTTATAGTGTTGTCTCTCTATCCTCCCTGCTGCAGCGACCACCACAGAACATCAACAGTGTTCAATAGTGTTGCCTCTCTCTCCTCCCTGCTGCAGCGACCACCACAGAACATCAACAGTGTTCATAGTGTTGCCTCTCTCTCCTCCCTGCTGCAGCGACCACCACAGAACATCAACAGTGTTCATAGTGTTGTCTCTCTCTCCTCCCTGCTGCAGTGACCACCACAGAACATCAACAGTGTTTATAGTGTTGTCTCTCTATCCTCCCTGCTGCAGCGACCACCACAGAACAGTGTTTATAGTGTTGTCTCTCTCTCCTCCCTGCTGCAGCGACCACCACAGAACATCAACAGTGTTTATAGTGTTGTCTCTCTCTCCTCCCTGCTGCAGCGACCACCAAAGAACATCAACAGTGTTTATAGTGTTGTCTCTCTCTCCTCCCTGCTGCAGTGACCACCACAGAACATCAACAGTGTTTATAGTGTTGCCTCTCTCTCCTCCCTGCTGCAGCGACCACCACAGAACATCAACAGTGTTTATAGTGTTGTCTCTCTCTCCTCCCTGCTGCAGCGACCACCACAGAACATCAACAGTGTTTATAGTGTTGTCTCTCTCTCCTCCCTGTTGCAGTGACCACCACAGAACATCAACAGTGTTTATAGTGTTGTCTCTCTCTCCTCCCTGCTGCAGTGACCACCACAGAACATCAACAGTGTGTATTGTACTGTCAATGTTGCTGCAACATAATACAGCCATTTCTGACTGAAAAGTTATGTTACCGAAATTCCTAATTTGTTTAGGTAAAACATTCCCTATTCCCTGAACCCTCACTCTCTTTACGTGACACATGTATGCATCGCATGCACATGACTAATAGGGCCTGACCTATAGCATATCAGAATCACATCAATAAACTGGTTATAACAAACTCTGAACACCGTAACGCATGACAGCAAAATGGATGCACAGGAAGTGACAAACAAACTCAATACGGGAGAATGTTTACTGGTTGCTCAGGAGGTAAAAGGGGAGTTCAGATGTGAGGAATTCATTTGACAAGTTGTGGAAAATCCTGGAGATCAAGAAAGAGAAGGTAAGGAGCCAGCGCTTCATGTATATTATATGTCTCTGCCAAACAGCTGCTGTTAGATTACAATACAACATTTCTTACCATTTGGAACAATGTAAACAACATCAAATAAATTTCAAGCGTAATAGAGAGTCTATTGTAACAATTTTAGTTTTTTTCTTGTAAAGCCTTTATTACAGCAAAGACTAAAAACAGTCACATATATTTGTGAACGCAGTTTACTAAATGGGGAGTTTAGGCCTATTTATTGTAGCCTATATAAGTGTTGAAATATAGGCCTAAGGTCTCAGTAAGTTACAGTATGAAGACTAAACAGGATGCGCTCTTAGGCCTATTTATTGTAGCCTATATAAGTGTTGAAATATAGGCCTAAGGCCTCAGTAAGTTACAGTATGAAGACTAAACAGGATGCGCTCTTAAGCCTATTTATTGTAGCCTATATAAGTGTTGAAATATAGGCCTAAGGCCTCAGTAAGTTACAGTATGATGACTAAACAGGATGCGCTCTTAGGCCTATTTATTGTAGCCTATATAAGTGTTGAAATATAGGCCTAAGGCCTCAGTAAGTTACAGTATGAAGACTAAACAGGATGCGCTCTTAGGCCTATTTATTGTAGCCTATATAAGTGTTGAAATATAGGCCTAAGGCCTCAGTAAGTTACAGTATGAAGACTAAACAGGATGCGCTCTTAGGCTTATTTATTGTAGCCTATACAAGTGTTGAAATATAGGCCTAAGGCCTCAGTAAGTTACAGTATGAAGACTAAACAGGATGCGCTCTTAGGCCTATTTATTGTAGCCTATATAAGTGTTAAATATAGGCCTAAGGCCTCAGTAAGTTACAGTATGATGACTAAACAGGATGCGCTCTTAGGCCTATTTATTGTAGCCTATATAAGTGTTGAAATATAGGCCTAAGGCCTCAGTAAGTTACAGTATGATGACTAAACAGGATGCGCTCTTAGGCCTATTTATTGTAGCCTATATAAGTGTTGAAATATAGGCCTAAGGCCTCAGTAAGTTACAGTATGATGACTAAACAGGATGCGCTCTTAGGCCTATTTATTGTAGCCTATATAAGTGTTGAAATATAGGCCTAAGGCCTCAGTAAGTTACAGTATGAAGACTAAACAGGATGCACTCTTAGGCCTACTGCTCAATGGTGGTTATACAAGGCTGCTATACTAAGCCTACTAATTATAATGATATGACTTATGATTATAATTATCATGCTCATCATAATAATAATAATAACAACAAGAAGGAGATCAAGGAAAAAGGAGGGTTATTTAAAAAAATATATTATAAATATCATTTTGGGGACAATTTGGAACAGAGTAAACAACATGAAATAAATGATAAATAATGCCAGAGAGGCTGGTCTAAGGAAAAAAAGTGTAAAGCCTTTATTACAGCATAGCAAAGATTAAAAACAGACGAATTTGTGGAATTGTTTATTCGACATGTGGTTGCGTAAGGCTTATTGCTCACAGAATCAGTAGGCTATTAAACAAACAGTCAAACAGACAACAGAAGCAGGATCTGTCTTATTTCTGTAGATATATATGGAAGATTTACAAAGCCAGGCACATTTAACAGTTTGGCTGTTGATTATAGACCTAATTAAGTTGGAGTTTCCTCTCTACTCACTTTTCTTAGACAATTAAGGCTGTTTTCTCGTCTCCTGACTCCGCTGCTGCCTCGGCCGCCAATATGCTGGTTAACTTTGCTATTATGCACATAGCAACATGGTCTAGAAAAAAATGCAAATTCAACAGCACACTGCTGTGTTTCAGAACCTGATGTGTTTCAGGACAGTAACCACTATCCAACGTGGGAGAAAGCGCATTTGCTATAAAATAATTTTCATTTTGATTTGTGTTGCATCATGGTTCTTACATAATATAACCATACACAATTTCAGTAGCACATCTCTTAGACTGATGGACTGTGCCATCCCCACGGCCTCCACAATGGATCAGTCCACTCAGACAGGCGCCAATCAGACAGGTGTCTTGTACACCATGATATTTTTGAGAAAGACTGGAAGACAGGACCCCTACCTGCTGTAATCTAGTAGGATAAAGACTGGAAGCCAGGACCCCTACCTGCTGTAATCTAGTAGGATAAAGACTGGAGGACAGGACCCCTACCTGCTGTAATCTAATAGGATAAAGACTGGAGGACAGGACCCCTACCTGCTGTAATCTACTGTAGTAGGAGAACGACTGGAGGACAGGACCCCTACCTGCTGTAATCTACTGTAGTAGGAGAAAGACTGGAGGACAGGACCCCTACCTGCTGTAATCTAGTTGGAGAAAGACTGGAGGACAGGGCCCATACAGCTGTAATCTAGTAGGAGAAAGACTGGAGGACAGAACCCCTACCTGCTGTAATCTAGTAGGAGAAAGACTGGAGGACAGAACCCCTACCTGCTGTAATCTAGTAGGAGAAAGACTGGAGGACAGGACCCCTACCTGCTGTAATCTACTGTAGTAGGAGAAAGACTGGAGGACAGGACCCCTACCTGCTGTAATCTACTGTAGTAGGAGAAAGACTGGAGGACAGAACCCCTACCTGCTGTAATCTAGTAGGAGAAAGACTGGAGGACAGGACCCATACAGCTGTAATCTAGTAGGAGAAAGACTGGAGGACAGGACCCCTACCTGCTGTAATCTAGTAGGAGAAAGACTGGAGGACAGAACCCATACAGCTGTAATCTAATAGGAGAAAGACTGGAGGACAGAACCCCTACCTGCTGTAATCTAGTAGGAGAAAGACTGGAGGACAGAACCCCTACCTGCTGTAATCTAGTAGGAGAAAGACTGGAGGACAGGACCCCTACCTGCTGTAATCTAGTAGGAGAAAGACTGGAGGACAGAACCCATACAGCTGTAATCTAATAGGAGAAAGACTGGAGGACAGAACCCCTACATGCTGTAATCTAGTAGGAGAAAGACTGGAGGACAGGACCCCTACCTGCTGTAATCTAGTAGGAGAAAGACTGGAGGACAGAACCCATACAGCTGTAATCTAATAGGAGAAAGACTGGAGGACAGAACCCCTACATGCTGTAATCTAGTAGGAGAAAGACTGGAGGACAGAACCCATACAGCTGTAATCTAATAGGAGAAAGACTGGAGGACAGAACCCCTACATGCTGTAATCTAGTAGGAGAAAGACTGGAGGACAGAACCCATACAGCTGTAATCTAATAGGAGAAAGACTGGAGGACAGAACCCCTACATGCTGTAATCTAGTAGGAGAAAGACTGGAGGACAGAACCCATACAGCTGTAATCTAATAGGAGAAAGACTGGAGGACAGAACCCATACAGCTGTAATCTAATAGGAGAAAGACTGGAGGACAGAACCCCTACCTGCTGTAATCTAATAGGAGAAAGACTGGAGGACAGAACCCCTACCTGCTGTAATCTAGTAGGAGAAAGACTGGAGGACAGGACCCCTACCTGCTGTAATCTAGTAGGAGAAAGACTGGAGGACAGAACCCATACAGCTGTAATCTAGTAGGAGAAAGACTGGAGGACAGAACCCCTACATGCTGTAATCTAGTAGGAGAAAGACTGGAGGACAGGACCCCTACCTGCTGTAATCTAGTAGGAGAAAGACTGGAGGACAGGACCCATACAGCTGTAATCTAGTAGGAGAAAGACTGGAGGACAGAACCCCTACCTGCTGTAATCTAGTAGGAGAAAGACTAGAGGACAGAACCCCTACCTGCTGTAATCTAGTAGGAGAAAGACTGGAGGACAGAACCCCTACCTGCTGTAATCTAGTAGGAGAAAGACTGGAGGACAGAACCCCTACCTGCTGTAATCTATACAGCAAACACTTTGACAAGATGAAAAGAAAAACTGAGAGAGAGCGAGAGCAAGAGAAGGGGGGCGGAGAAGGAGGGGGCACAGATCAATCACTTGTTCCATGCTCTGACACTTCAGACATTTCCCTGTGACCTCTCTCTAGCTTGGAACACCTACAGGGCTACAGTTTGAAGAGAGAGGTGTGCTGCTCTGGTGTAGGGAACCACAGTGACCATGTAATCATGTTAGCTCTGTATGGAGTGATTCCAAGCCATGGTGTTATATAAGAAAATCACGAAGCCATGAATTTATAACACGATAAGTGTATGACAGGATCAAAATAACCATATACACATGTAGGATCTTAATTTGAGCCAGTTTGCTACAGCAGGAAAATAATCCTGCAGCAGCAGGAAATGTGAATTATGTGATTATAATTCATGGACATTTTTCATAAAGGAAAATCAAGTATGACATTTCAAAGGGGAAATTACAAACTTCAGAAGTATTTTTAAAAACACACGACACATTTGACATTTCCTGGAAAGTTCTCCTGCAACATGGTGATCAAATTAAGATCATGCATCTGTGGCCTTCTATAGTCCTATTTTAATGCTGTGATAATGCAGTATTGAATAAGGTGTGTGTAGACGATTCTGTACATTTGTTCTACCTTGAATAACAATGACTTGCTATGTTGAAATATACACTGAGTATACCAAACATTAGGAACACCTTCCTAATATTGAGTTGCACCCCACCCCCACCAGGCACCTACTACCATACCCCGTTTAAAGACATTTAAATATTTTCTTGCCCATTCACCGCCTGAATTGCACAAATAGACAATCCATGTCTCAATTGTCTCCAAGCTTAAGAATTTAACCTGTCTCCTCCCCTTCATCAACACTGATTGAAGTGGATTTAACAAGTGACATCAACAAGGGATCTTAACTTTCACCTGGATTCACCTGGATTCACCTAGTCAGTCTGTGTTGTGGAAAGGGCAGGTGTTAAGGATTGGACCCTTTTTTCAAAATTCCCTTAAAATGACATACCCAAATCTAACTGTCTGTGGCTCATGACCTGAAGCACAGTTGACGTCGGAAGGTTACATACACCTAAGCCAAATACATTTAAACTCCGATTTTCACAATTGCTGACATTGAATCATAGTAAAAATTCCCTGTCTTCAGTCAGTTAGGATCCCCACTTTATTTTAAGTATTTGAAATGTCAGAATAATAGTACAGAGAATGATTTATTTCAGCTTTTATTTATTTCATCACATTCCCAGTGGGTCAGAAGTTTACATACACTCAATTAGTATTTGGTAGCATTGCCTTTAAACTGTTTAACTTGGGTCAAGCGAAACGCTTAGCTTGTGGAAGGGTAGCCTTCCACAAGCTTCCCACAATAAGTTGGGTAAATTTTGGCCCATTCCTCCTGACAGAGCTGGTGTAACTGAGTCAGGTTTGTAGGCCTCCTTGCTCGCACACACTTTTTCAGTTCTGCCCACAAATTTTCTATAGGATTGAGGTCAGGGCTTTGTGATGGCCACTCCAATACCTTGACTTTGTTGTCCTTATGCCATCTTGCCACAACTTTGGAAGTATGCTTGGGGTCATTGTCCATTTGGAAGACCCATGTGACCAAGCTTTTAACTTCCTGACTGATGTCTCGAGATGTTGCTTCAATATATCCACATAATTTTACTGCGTCATGAAGCCATCTACAGTGCCTTGCGAAAGTATTCGGCCCCCTTGAACTTTGCGACCTTTTGCCACATTTCAGGATTCAAACATAAAGATATAAAACTGTATTTTTTTGTGAAGAATCAACAACAAGTGGGACACAATCATGAAGTGGAACGACATTTATTGGATATTTCAAACTTTTTTAACATATCAAAAACTGAAAAATTGGTCGTGCAAAATTATTCAGCCCCTTTACTCTCAGTGCAGCAAACTCTCTCCAGAAGTTCAGTGAGGATCTCTGAATGATCCAATGTTGACCTAAATGACTAATGATGATAAATACAATCCACCTGTGTGTAATCAAGTCTCCGTATAAATGCACCTGCACTGTGATAGTCTCAGAGGTCCGTTAAAAGCGCAGAGAGCATCATGAAGAACAAGAAACACACCAGGCAGGTCCGAGATACTGTTGTGAAGAAGTTTAAAGCCGGATTTGGATACAAAAAGATTTCCCAAGCTTTAAACATCCCAAGGAGCACTGTGCAAGCGATAATATTGAAATGGAAGGAGTATCAGACCACTGCAAATCTACCAAGACCTGGCCGTCCCTCTAAACTTTCAGCTCATACAAGGAGAAGACTGATCAGAGATGCAGCCAAGAGGCCCATGATCACTCTGGATGAACTGCAGAGATCTACAGCTGAGGTGGGAGACTCTGTCCATAGGACAACAATCAGTCGTATATTGCACAAACCTGGCCTTTATGGAAGAGTGGCAAGAAGAAAGCCATTTCTTAAAGATGCCCATAAAAAGTGTTGTTTAAAGTTTGCCACAAGCCACCTGGGAGACACACCAAACATGTTGGAAGAAGGTGCTCTGGTCAGATGAAACCAAAATTGAACTTTTTGGCAACAATGCAAAACGTTATGTTTGGCGTAAAAGCAACACAGCTCATCACCCTGACCACTTATCCCCACTGTCAAACATGGTGGTGGCAGCATCATGGTTTGGGCCTGCTTTTCTTCAGCAGGGACAAGGAAGATGGTTAAAATTTATGGGAAGATGGATGGAGCCAAATACAGGACCATTCTGGAAGAAAACCTGATGGAGTCTGCAAAAGACCTGAGACTGGGACGGAGATTTGTTTTCCAACAAGACAATGATCCAAAACATAAAGCAAAATCTACAATGGAATGGTTCAAAAATAAACATATCCAGGTGTTAGAATGGCCAAGTCAAAGTCCAGACCTGAATCCAATCGAGAATCTGTGGAAAGAACTGAAAACTGCTGTTCACAAATGCTCTCCATCCAACCTCACTGAGCTCGAGCTGTTTTGCAAGGAGGAATGGGAAAAAAATTCAGTCTCTCGATGTGCAAAACTGATAGATTCATACCCCAAGCGACTTACAGCTGTAATCGCAGCAAAAGGTGGCGCTACAAAGTATTAACTTAAGGGGGCTGAATAATTTTGCACGCCCAATTTTTAAGTTTTTGATTTGTTTAAAAAGTTTGAAATATCCAATAAATGTCGTTCCACTTCATGATTGTGTCCCACTTGTTGTTGATTCTTCACAAAAAAATACAGTTTTATATCTTTATGTTTGAAGCCTGAAATGTGGCAAAAGGTCGCAAAGTTCAAGGGGGCCGAATACTTTCGCAAGGCACTGTATTTTGTGAAGTGCACCAGTCCCTCCTGCAGCAAAGCACCCCCACAACTTGATGCTGCCACCCCCGTGCCTCACGGTTGGGATGGTGTTCTTCGGCTTGCAAGCCTCCCTATATTTCCTCCAAACATAATGATGGTCATTATGGTCAAACACTTCTATCTTTGTTTCATCAGACCAGAGGACATTTCTCCAAAAAGTACGATCTTTGTCCCCATGAGCAGTTGCAAACCGTAGTCTGGATTTTATATGGTGGTTTTGGAGCAGTGGCTTCTTCCTTGCTGAGTGGCCTTTCAGGTTACGTCGATATAGGACTAATTTTACTGTGGATATAGATACTTTTGTACCTGTTTCCTCCAGCATCTTCACAAGGTCCTTTGCTGTTGTTCTGGGATTGATTTGCACTTTTCACACCAAAGTGCGTTTGTAACGGCATTCTTCCTCCTCTTCTGAGGGGGAGTAGCGAGAAGGATCGGAGGACCAATGCGCATGGTGGTAAGTGTCCTTAATGTTTATTTATAGACATAAACTGAACACTACAAAACAATAAACGTGAAACGAAGAAACCGAAACAGTACCGTGTGGCAACAAACACTCACACGGAAACAAACACCCACAACTCAAAAGTGAAACCCAGGCTACCTAAGTATGATTATCAATCAGAGACAACTAATGACACCTGCCTCTGATTGAGAACCATACTAGGCTGAACTCAAAACCCCAACATAGAAAAACACACATAGACTGCCCACCCCAACTCACGCCCTGACCATACTAAATAAAGACAAAACAAAGGAAATAAAGGTCAGAACGTGACAGCGTTCATCTCTAGAAGACAGAACGCGTCTCCTTCCTGAGCGGTATGACGGCTGCGTGGTCCCATGGTGTTTATACTTGCGTACTATTGTTTGTACAGATGAACGTGGTACCTTCAGGCGATTGGAAATTGCTCCCAAGGATGAACCAGACTTGTGGAGGTCAACAATTATTTTCTAATAATACATTAAAAAAACTGAAACCATTTCATGACCAAGACTTGGCATCTATAAGGTCTTATTTATGCATAATGTAAGCAATGACATGAGATACATTTTTGGATTTTCCCATAATGTCAAGCAAAGAGGCACTGAGTTTGAAGGTAGGCCTTGAAATACATTCACAGGTACACCTCCAATTGACTCAAATGGTGTCAATTTGCCTATCAGAAGCTTCTAAAGCCATGATATCATTTTCTGGAATTTTCCATGCTGTTTAAAGGCACCGTCAACTAAACTTCTGACCCACTGGAATTGTGATAAAATGAATTATAAGTGAAATAATCTGTCTGTAAACAATTGTTGTAAAAATTACGTGCGTCATGCAGAAAGCAGATGTCCTACCCGACTTGCCCAAACTATAGTTTGTTAACTTCTTGCGTCGAGCCATCCCGGATCCGGGATCGTGAATACAGCCTCAAGCTCATTACCATAACGCAACGTTAACTATTCATGAAAATCGCAAATGAAATGAAATTAATATGCTAGCTCTCAAGCTTAGCCTTTTGTTAACAACACTGTCATCTTAGATTTTCAAAATATGCTTCTCAACCATAGCAAAACAAGCATTTGTGTAACAGCTAGCGCACCTAGCGTAGCATTTAGCGTTAGCATTAGCAGGCAACATTTTCACAAAAAACAGAAAATAATTCAAATAAAATCATTACCTTTGAAGAACTTCAGATGTTTTCAATGAGGAGACTCTCAGTTAGATAGCAAATGCTCAGTTTTTCCTGAAAGATTATTTGTTTATGAGAAATTGCTCCGTTTGGTGCGTCACGTTTGGCTACCAAAAAAAAACGAAAATTCAGTCTTCAAAACGCAGAACTTTTTTCCAAATTAACTCCATAATATCGACTGAAACATGGTAAACGTTGTTTAGAATCAATCCTCAAGGTGTTTTTCACATATCTCTTCATGATATATCGTTCGTTGAAAGCCTCCTCTCTCCTCTCAATCACTGGATGACTGCGTGCAACTTGTAGATTACGCACCAATTTAGACAAAGGACACCGGGCGGACCCCTGGTAAATGTAGTCTCTTATGGCCAATCTTCCAATGATATGCCTACAAATACGTCACAATGCTGCAGACACCTTGGAGAAACGATAGGAAGGGCAGGCTCATTCCCGGCGCATTCACAGCCATATAAGGAGACAATGGAAAACAGAGCTTCAAAAATTCTGCCCATTTCCTGGTTGAAGTTTCATCTTGGTTTCGCCTGTAGCATGAGTTCTGTGGCACTCACAGATAATATCTTTGCAGTTTTGGAAACCTTCGAGCGTTTTCTTTCCAAAGATGCCAATTATATGCATAGTCGAGCATCTTTTCGTGACAAAATATTGCGCTTAAAACGGGCACGTTTTTTTATCCATAAATTAAAAGAGCGCCCCCTATATCCAAGAAGTTAACAAGAAATTTGTGGAGTGGTTGAAAAACAAGATTTAATGACTCCAACCTAAGTGTATGTAAACCTCCGACTTCAAATGTATATGCATATTCTTGATACCATTTGAAAGAAAACACTTTGAAGTTTGTGGAACTGTGAAATGAATGAAGGAGAATATAATTAGATCTGGTAAAAGATCATACAAAGAAAAAAACGTTTTTTTTGTTTTTCTGTACCATCATCTTTGAAATGCAAGAGAAAGGCCATAATATATTATTATTACATTTAGATTTTGACCACTAGATGGCAGCAGTGTATGTGCAAAGTTTTAGACGGATCCAATGAACCATTGCATTCTGTTCAAAATGTTGTATCAAGACTGCCCAAATGTGCCTAATTGGTTTATTAATAACTTTTCAAGTTCATAACTGTGCACTCTCCTCAAACAATAGCAAGGTAGCTACTGTAAATTGGTCAGTGCAGTTCGATTAACAAGAATTTAACCTTTCTGACAATATCAGATATGTCTATGTCCTGGGAAATGTTCTTGTTACTTACGACCTCATGCTAATCACATTAGCCTACGTTAGCTCAACCGTACCGAGGTGGACCCACCAATCCTGTAAAGGTTTTAACCACTTCACATGTTTCTGACAGAAAATAACAACTGAGAATGCAGTGGCAAGGTACACACGATCCCTGCCCAAGGTCAAACGAGGAAACTGAAAACGGACCGATGGCGGAGAATATTTCCTCACTGCATGGTTGATGCCCTGACCTGATGTCAGTCCAGCTGACAGAGGGAACTCGAGAATGAATGCATTATTCAAGGTTGTGGATGAGATTGCAACAGCACAAAAGATTCCAAGATATCTGGAGACATCAGTCCTACCTCACAGTACTCAGTGATGATGCAGAAGGAATCTCTATGCAGAAAGCTGCTGTAGAAAGTGATGATGGCTGGGTGGTGGAGCTGGGACAGGAGCTGAGCCTCCTGGGATGCCTGGACTGTCTCGTTAGGACGCAGGTCCCCCAGAGGGATCTCCTTCAGCACCTTACTAGGGGTCAAAGGTCAGACGGCAAAGGAGAGAGAAAGGTTATAGTAAGGGGTTTTTCCAAAATGGGCAACACATGTACGTAGTAGCAAGTTATTTTTATTTTTTATTTAACCAAGCAAGTCAGTTAAGAACAAATCCTCATTTACAATGGCAGCCTAGGAACAGTGGGTTAACTGCCTTGTGCAGGAGCAGAATGACAGATTTCTATCTTGTCAGCTCAAGGGATCTAGCAACCTTTCGGTTACTGTCCCAACGCTCTAACCACTAGACTACCTGCCGCCCATATATCCATATAAAGTATTAGGGAGTGCAAATGTGAAAAGCTGGCAATAGACGAAAGTTGACCACCGTACCCCAATTATCATCCTGGGCAGGGACAGGTAACATCATTCAGACAGATCGTTTAAAATGTATGTTTTCTCCAGTCCCCTGTCTGGTCCTGGGTACATACACACATGTATGCTACCCTCTCCTTCTCTCCTCCTCTCTACCTCTCCTCCTCTCTACCTCTCCTCCTCTCTTCCTCTCCTCCTCTCTACCTCTCCTCTCTATCGCTCCTCCTCTCTACCTCTCCTCCTCTCAACCTCTCCTCCTCTCTATCGCTCCTCCTCTCTACCTCTCCTCCTCTCTAACTCTCCTCCTCTCTTCCTCTCCTCCTCCCTACCTCTCCTCCTCTCTACCTCTCCTCCTCTCTTCCTCTCCTCCTCTCTACCTCTCCTCCTCTCTACCTCTCCTCCTCTCTCCCTCTCCTCCTCTCTACCTCTCCTCCTCTCTACCTCTCCTCCTCTCTACCTCTCCTCTCTATCGCTCCTCCTCTCTACCTCTCCTCCTCTCTATCGCTCCTCCTCTCTACCTCTCCTCCTCTCAACCTCTCCTCCTCTCTACCTCTCCTCCTCTCTATTGCTCCTCCTCTCTACCTCTCCTCCTCTCTATCGCTCCTCCTCTCTACCTCTCCTCCACTCTTCCTCTCCTCCTCTCTACCTCTCCTCCTCTCTTCCTCTCCTCCTCTCTACCTCTCCTCTTCTCTTCCTCTCCTCCTCTCTACCTCTCCGCTCTACCTCTCCTCCTCTCTACCTCTCTTCCTCTCCTCCTCTCTACCTCTCTTCCTCTCCTCCTCTCTACCTCTCCTCCTCTCTATCGCTCCTCCTCTCTACCTCTCCTCCTCTCTTCATCTCCTCCTCTCTACCTCTCCTCCTTCCATACCTTTAAGGAGCTCATCAGGCCCCACTCAGAGAAAGGACTGATCTGTCGCAGCACAAAGAACCTCTGGCTAAATTGGTCCACAGGTCATTGATGTGAAGTCTACGTTCTCATTCAGTCTCTCTCTATTCAGCTTCCTACTTCACTTTCTCTCACCTTCTGCAAAGGTTAGGCAGCGGAAACGCATTGTCCTAAATGACATCCTGCTATGCTGCTCTGAGACTGAGAGATCCTTAGGCTTCTGATATGATTAACCACAACACATGGCCCTAACTATGACACATGTTGGGTTGGGTTGGCATCCAGGGTTAGTGTGGTTGGTGAAATGTGTTCCATCTGGTGTTGCGTCTTCTCAGCTCTCTTCACAGGTTCCCGGTGGCAGCAGTCAAGACATTTAAGACCTAACTTCCACTTTCTTCCTTCCTGCCGGAAAACATATTTTACACCCTCTTCTGTTGGCTCTCTGCAATGAGTCATGGTCAAGCTGGGCTGTGTCTGATAGTCGGTCAGATTATTTGTCTTCCTGGAATGAAATGATCGTCTGCAGATTGAGTGTTCCTTGACTTCTTGTTAATGTCAGCGTAGGTGTGGGCTTACTGTTGTTCTGAGCCAGTGATCCCAGGTTGAAGTAACCTCCGGGTCACTACCACATCAGTGGGCAGGGCTGAGAGGTCATCCAGGAGACAGTGGAGGGATGGGATCATTCATGACAAAGCTGTGGTTTGATGTACTACATGGCCAACACTGTCTAAGACTGCTGTTTGTGGAGATTTCCAACACTGTCTAAGACTGCTGTTGGTGGAGATTTCCAACACTGTCTAAGACTGCTGTTGGTGGAGATTTCCAACAATGTCTAAGAGTGCTGTTGGTGGAGGTTTCCAACACTGTTGAAGTCAGCTGGTTGAGGAGATGTTGGTGGAGATTTCCAACACTGTTGAAGTCAGCTGGTTGAGGAGATGTTGGTGGTGATTTCCAACACTGTTGAAGTCAGCTGGTTGAGGAGATGTTGGTGGAGATTTCCAACACTGTTGAAGTCAGCTGGTTGAGGAGATGTTGGTGGAGATTCCAACACTGTTGAAGTCAGCTGGTTGAGGAGATGTTGGTGGAACATTGTGATAAATGGGTCGTTCAAAATCCCCCTCCATATACTGTGCTTCATTAGATATCATCACCTTTCCCATGTCCTCATGCATACAGTATGTACAGTATGATACGATAAATGGTTTGCAGTTTAGTGGCCTTGTCCTTGGTGGCAGAGATTGACATAGAGCAGGGTTGCTTAAATAATGGGCCTGGGCCTAAAGTGGGCCCTGGGCAAGTGGGTCACGAGTTATCAGAACCCCTGACGTAGAGGACCAGAGATTGGCACAGAAGGACTCATCTGTTAGTGTGACATGGAGCATCTAGAATAGATGACTCCTTCTAGCCAGAGGCAGGCTGGCAGGGGAGCCATTCAATGGCACATTGGTTATGTAACAAACAAACAGCTGACATCACCTTGCCTTTGTGTTTCTACACATTTAGCATATTATGTCACAGAAGGTAATTGAGCAGGAATATAAATACGATTGGTGAATTAAAAATAACTGAGAGTATGGATTTAGTATATAGAAATGTGTCTATGTGACTCAGTGCTTCGGTTTTTGCTTTTTGTTTTATGCAATTATTCTGTCTCCCTCATAATATCACATTGTTCTGTCTCCCTCATAATATCACATTGTTCTGTCTCCCTCATATATCACATTATTCTGTCTCCCTCGTAATATCACATTGTTCTGTCTCCCTCATAATATCACATTGTTCTGTCTCCCTCATAATATCACATTGTTCTGTCTCCCTCATAATATCACATTGTTCTGTCTCCCTCATAATATCACATTGTTCTGTCTATCTCATAATATCACATTGTTCTGTCTCCCTCATAATATCACATTGTTCTGTCTCCCTCATAATATCACATTGTTCTGTCTCTCTCATAATATCACATTGTTCTGTCTCCCTCATAATATCACATTGTTCTGTCTATCTCATAATATCACATTGTTCTGTCTATCTCATAATATCACATTGTTCTGTCTATCTCATAATATCACATTGTTCTGTCTCCCTCATAATATCACATTGTTCTGTTCTCCTCATAATATCACATTGTTCTGTCTCCCTCATAATATCCACATTGTTCTGTCTCCCTCATAATATCACATTGTTCTGTCTCCCTCATAATATCACATTGTTCTGTCTCTCATATCACATTCTGTCTCCTCATAATATCACATGTTTCTGTCTCCCTCATAATATCACATTGTTCTGTCTATCCTCATAATATCACATGTTCTGTCTCCCTCATATATACACATTGTTCTGTCTCCCTCATATATCACATTGTTCTGTCTCCCTCATAATATCACATTGTTCTGCTCTCCCTCATAATATCACATTGTTCTGTCTCCCTCATAATATCACATTGTTTGTCTCCACTCATAATATCACCTTGTTCTGTCTCCCTCATAATATCACTATTGTTTGTCTCCCTCATAATATCCATTGTTGCTGTCTCCTCATAATCACATTGTTCGGTCTCCCTCTAATATCACATTGTTCTGTCTCCCTCATAATATCACCGATTGTTCTGTCTCCCTCATAATATCACATTGTTCTGTCTCCCTCATAATATCACATTGTTCTGTCTCCCTCATAATATCACATTGTTCTGTCTCCCTCATAATATCAACATTGTTCTGTCTCCCTCATAATATCACATTGTTCTGTCTCCCTCATAATATCACATTGTTCTGTCTCCCTCATAATATCACATGTTCTGTCTCCCTCATAATATCACATGTTCTGTCTCCCTCATAATATCCCATGTTCTGTCCTACATCATAATATCACATTGTTCTGTCTCCTCATAATATCACATTGTTCTGTCTCCTCTCCCTCATCATATCACATTGTTCTGTCTATCTCATAATATCACATTGTTCTGTCTCCCTCATAATATCACATTGTTCTGTCTATCTCATAATATCACATTGTTCTGTCTCCCTCATAATATCACATTGTTCTGTCTCCCTCATAATATCACATTGTTCTGTCTCCCTCATAATATCACATTGTTCTGTCTCCCTCATAATATCACATGGTTTTCTGTCTTCCCTCATAATATCACATTGTTCTGTCTCCCTCATAATATCACATTGTTCTGTTCTCCCTCATAATATCACATTGTTCTGTCTCCCTCATAATATCACATTGTTCTGTCTCCCTCATAATATCACATTGTTTCTCTATCTCCTAATATCCACATTGTTCTGTCTATCCTCATAATATCACATTGTTCTGTCTCCCTCATAAATTAAAAATACATTGTCGTCTTCTCCCTCATAATATCACATTGTTCTGTCTCCCTCATAATATCACATTGTTCTGTCTCCCTCATAATATCACATTGTTCTGTCTCTCTCATAATATCACATTGTTCTGTCTCTCTCATAATATCACATTGTTCTGTCTCCCCGTCTCCTCATAATATCACATTGTTCTGTCTCTCTCATAATATCACATTGTTCTGTCTCTCTCATAATATCACATTGTTTCTGTCTCCCCTCATAATATCACATTGTTCTGTCTCTCTCATAATATCACATTGTTCTCTGCTGTCTCTCTCCCTATATCATCATTGTTCTGTCTCCCTCATAATATCACATTGTTCTGTCTCCCTCATAATATCACATTGTTCTGTCTCCCTCATAATATCACATTGTTCTGCTCCCTCATAATATCACATTGTTCTGTCTCCCTCATAATATCACATTGTTCTGTCCACCTCATAATATCACATTGTTCTGTCTCCCTCATAATATCACATGTTCTGTCTCCCTCATAATATCACATTGTCTGTCTCCCTCATAATCACATTGTTCTGTCTCCCTCATAATATCACATTGTTCTGTCTCCCTCA
>NW_022263726.1:0-5000 GCF_002021735.2 Oncorhynchus kisutch
TATATATATATATGCATATCTCTCTCTCTCTCTCTCTCTCTCTATATATATATATATATATATGCATCTCTCTCTCTCTCTCTCTCTCTCTCTCTCCCTCCTCTTTATAGATGGAGATAGTGTGAGGAGGATACAGGAAGATGTGGACCACACCAGGTATGAGCGTTCCACATTAACGCTTGCTGAGCTCAGCCGTCACACATTACTACCTTGATCATAAAGTCATGTGGCACCCTATTCCCCTATGGGCCCTGGTCTAAAGTAGTGGCACTATATAGGGAATAGGGTGCCAGTCCTGGTCTAAAGTAGTTGCACTATAAAGGGGAATTAGGGTTGCCAGTCTGGTCTAAAGTAGTGCACTATATAGGGGAATAGGGTGCCAGCCCTGGTCTAAAGTAGTGCACTATATAGGGAATAGGGTGCCAGCCCTGGTCTAAAGTAGTGCACTATATAGGGAATAGGGTGCCAGTCCTGGTCTAAAGTAGTGCACTATAAAGGGATAGGGTGCCAGTCCTGGTCTAAAGTAGTGCACTATATAGGGAATAGGGTGCCAGCCCTGGTCTAAAGTAGTGCACTATATAGGGAATAGGGTGCCAGCCCTGGTCTAAAGTAGTGCACTATATAGGGAATAGGGTGCCAGTCCTGGTCTAAAGTAGTGCCACTATAAAGGATAGGGTTGCCAGTCCTGGTCTAAAGTAGTGCACTATATAGGGAATAGGGTGCCCAGTCCTGGTCTAAAGTAGTGCACTATAAAGGGAATAGGGTGCCAGTCCTGGTCTAAAGTAGTGCACTATAAAGGGAATAGGGTGCCAGTCCTGGTCTAAAGTAGTGCCTATAAAGGGAATAGGGTGCCAGTCCTGGTCTAAGTAGTGCACTATAAAGGGAATAGGGTGCCAGCCTGGTCTAAAGTAGTGTACTATAAAGGGAATAGGGTGCCAGTTCCTGTGTCTAAAGTTAGTGCACTATAAAGGGAATAGGGTGCCCAGTCTTGGTCTAAGGTAGTGCACTATAAAGGGAATAGGGGTGCCAGCCCTGGTCTAAAGTAGTGCACTATAAAGGGAATAGGGTGCCAGCCCTGGTCTAAAGTAGTGCACCTATAAAGGGAATAGGGTGCCAGCCCTGGTCTAAAGTTAGTGCACTATAAAGGGAATAGTGGTTGCCAGCCCTGGTCTAAAGTAGTGCACTATAAAGGAATAGGGTGCCAGCCCTGGTCTAAAGTAGTGCACTATAAAGGGAATAGGGTGCCAGTCCTGGTCTAAAGTAGTGCACTATAAAGGGAATAGGGTGCCAGTCCTGGTCTAAAGTAGTGCACTATATAGGGAATAGGGTGCCAGCCCTGGTCTAAAGTAGTGCACTATAAAGGGAATAGGGTGCCAGCCCTGGTCTAAAGTAGTGCACTATATAGGGAATAGGGTGCCAGTCCTGGTCTAAAGTAGTGCACTATAAAGGGAATAGGGTGCCAGTCCTGGTCTAAAGTAGTGCACTATAAAGGGAATAGGGTGCCAGTCCTGGTCTAAAGTAGTGCACTATATAGGGAATAGGGTGCCAGCCCTGGTCTATAGTAGTGCACTATAAAGGGAATAGGGTGCCAGTCCTGGTCTAAAGTAGTGCACTATAAAGGGAATAGGGTGCCAGCCCTGGTCTAAAGTAGTGCACTATATAGGGAATAGGGTTGCCAGCCCTGGTCTAAAGTAGTGCACTATAAAGGGAATAGGGTGCCAGTCCTGGTCTAAAGTAGTGCACTATAAAGGGAATAGGGTTGCCAGTCCTGGTCTAAAGTAGTGCACTATAAAGGGAATAGGGTGCCAGGCTGGTCTAAAGTAGTGTACTATAAAGGGAATAGGGTGCCAGTCCTGGTCTAAAGTAGTGCACTATAAAGGGAATAGGGTGCCAGTCTTGGTCTAAGGTAGTGCACTATAAAGGGAATAGGGTGCCAGTCCTGGTCTAAAGTAGTGCACTATAAAGGGAATAGGGTGCCAGTATTGGTCTAAAGTAGTGCACTATAAAGGGAATAGGGTGCCAGTCCTGGTCTAAAGTAGTGCACTATAAAGGGAATAGGGTGCCAGTCCTGGTCTAAAGTAGTGCACTATAAAGGGAATAGGGTGCCAGTCCTGGTCTAAAGTAGTGCACTATAAAGGGAATAGGGTGCCAGTCCTGGTCTAAAGTAGTGCACTATAAAGGGAATAGGGTGCAGTCCTGGTCTAAAGTAGTGCACTATAAAGGGAATAGGGTGCCAGCCCTGGTCTAAAGTAGTGCACTATAAAGGGAATAGGGTGCCAGTCCTGGTCTAAAGTAGTGCACTATAAAGGGAATAGGGTGCCAGTCCTGGTCTAAAGTAGTGCACTATATAGGGAATAGGGTGCCAGCCCTGGTCTAAAGTAGTGCACTATAAAGGGAATAGGGTGCCAGCCCTGGTCTAAAGTAGTGCACTATATAGGGAATAGGGTGCCAGTCCTGGTCTAAAGTAGTGCACTATAAAGGGAATAGGGTGCCAGTCCTGGTCTAAAGTAGTGCACTATAAAGGGAATAGGGTGCCAGTCCTGGTCTAAAGTAGTGCACTATATAGGGAATAGGGTGCCAGCCCTGGTCTATAGTAGTGCACTATAAAGGGAATAGGGTGCCAGTCCTGGTCTAAAGTAGTGCACTATAAAGGGAATAGGGTGCCAGCCCTGGTCTAAAGTAGTGCACTATATAGGGAATAGGGTGCCAGCCCTGGTCTAAAGTAGTGCACTATAAAGGGAATAGGGTGCCAGTCCTGGTCTAAAGTAGTGCACTATAAAGGGAATAGGGTGCCAGTCCTGGTCTAAAGTAGTGCACTATAAAGGGAATAGGGTGCCAGGCCTGGTCTAAAGTAGTGTACTATAAAGGGAATAGGGTGCCAGTCCTGGTCTAAAGTAGTGCACTATAAAGGGAATAGGGTGCCAGTCTTGGTCTAAGGTAGTGCACTATAAAGGGAATAGGGTGCCAGTCCTGGTCTAAAGTAGTGCACTATAAAGGGAATAGGGTGCCAGTATTGGTCTAAAGTAGTGCACTATAAAGGGAATAGGGTGCCAGCCCTGGTCTAAAGTAGTGCACTATAAAGGGAATAGGGTGCTAGCCCTGGTCTAAAGTAGTGCACTATAAAGGGAATAGGGTGCCAGTCCTGGTCTAAAGTAGTGCACTATAAAGGGAATAGGGTGCCAGTCCTGGTCTAAAGTAGTGCACTATAAAGGGAATAGGGTGCCAGTCCTGGTCTAAAGTAGTGCACTATGTAGGGAATAGGGTACCATTTGGGAGCATGGAGTGTTTTAAGTACAGTATCAGAGGCTCCGGGGCCTATAGACAGATAAAACCAGTCTCTTTCCAACCTTTCACCACCGTGTCTTGGGGCTCCCCGAGGGGCGCAGCGGTCTAAGGCATCTCAGTGCTGAGAGGCTTCATTACAGACCCTGGTTCGATTCCAGGCTGTACCACAACCGGCCCGTGATTGGGAGTCCCATAGGACAGAGCACAGTTGGTCCAGCGTCGTCCGGGTTAGGGTTTGACCGGGGTAAGACGTCATTGTAAAATAAGAATTTGTTCTTAACGGACTTAAATTAAATAAATAAATCATGTTAGAAGTCAACACAGGCCAATTCTCACATCGGCAGATTTTCAGCCTAGTCAGCTCAGGGATTCAAACCAGCAACCTTTCGGTTACTGGCCCAACGCTCTTAAGCACTGGCTATCTTCCGCCCATGGTCCATCTCACACATCTCACCAAAGAACAGAATATATTGTGTTTTCAACTCACTCACATGCGTACAGTGTACATATACAGTGTGTAGTGCAGTACTGCTGACATCAATGGACAGACTCAGATACAGTATCTTCACTATGTCCTATCTTAGTTTATTCTGTATTATTCTGAAGGAAACCGCAGAGAATCAATCAGACCCAGGATCATTAGACAGTGTTCCTGAAGGAATACGCAGAGAGCCAATCAGACCCTGGATCATTAGACAGTGTTCCTGAAGGAATACGCAGAGAACCAATCAGACCTTGTAGGGTGGAATGAGGGATGTTCGTATCATAGTGGAGATGAAGAGAGTGTTGTTATCACCACGTCTGTGTAGAGGTGGGGGGCCATTGTTGTGGATGTTGTTGTTTGTGTTGCCGAGAGCAACAGGTGGAGGGATTAGACAAGGGATAGATTCTGTTTCAATGGACACTTGGCGTTTGAAACATCGATATTGGCAAGGTTGTCCAACGTGCCGTATTGATCAGAACACAAATCTATGTCAGGCCCACTGGATTCAACAATGGGACATTCTTCTCTGTAAAAAGGAGCTATAAAATGGAGTGTGACTATAAGCTTCTTTCAGATGAGGAGAGGAGAGATGCTTGGTGACATCTGATGAGGAGAGAGGAGAGCTGCTTGGTGATATGTGAATAGGAGAGGAGAGCTGCTTGGTGATATGTGAAGAGGAGAGAGGAGAGATGCTTGGTGATATGTGAAGAGGAGAGGAGAGCAGCTTGGTGATATGTGAAGAGGAGAGGAGAGCAGCTTGGTGATATGTGAAGAGGAGAGGAGAGCTGCTTGGTGATATGTGAAGAGGAGAGAGGAGAGATGCTTGGTGATATGTGAAGAGGAGAGAGAGGAGAGCAGCTTGGTGATATGTGAAGAGGAGAGGAGAGCAGCTTGGTGATATGTGAAGAGGAGAGGAGAGCTGCTTGGTGATATGTGAAGAGGAGAGAGGAGAGATGCTTGGTGATATCTGAAGAGGAGAGAGGAGAGATGCTTGGTGATATCTGAAGAGGAGAGAGAGGAGAGATGCTTGGTGATATCTGAAGAGGAGAGAGGAGAGCTGCTTGGTGATATGTGAAGAGGAGAGGAGAGCTGCTTGGTGATATGTGAAGAGGAGAGAGGAGAGATGCTTGGTGATATCTGAAGAGGAGAGAGGAGAGATGCTTGGTGATATCTGAAGAGGAGAGAGGAGAGATGCTTGGTGATATCTGATGAGGAGAGAGGAGAGATGCTT
>NW_022263726.1:10000-20000 GCF_002021735.2 Oncorhynchus kisutch
TCTGTCTGTCTGTCTGTCTGTCTGTCTGTCTGTCTGTCTGTCTGTCTGTCTGTCTGTCTGTCTGTCTGTCTGTCTGTCTGTCTGTCTGTCTGTCTGTCTGTCTGTCTGTCTGTCTGTCTGTCTGTCTGTCTGTCTGTCTGTCTGTCTGTCTGTCTGTCTGTCTGTCTGTCTCTCTCTCTCTCTCTCTCTCTCTCTCTCTCACTCTCTCACTCTCTCTCTCACTCTCTCTCTCTCTTTTTGCACTCAGCAGAGGCCTTGGTGGTCTGCCAAGAGAAGGCCAAATCGCCATGACATAAATAATCTCCTGCAGCTGTTTCTGTCCTCCATTATTCTCTACAACATCTGCTTGGACAGACACTGTAAACAAATTAACACCTGTCCCAGAGGAGTGGGAGAACAGCTCTGACACTCTCCCTCCCTGACACTCTGCCTTCCTGACACTCTCCCTGACACACTCCCTCCCTGACACTCTCCCTTCCTGACACTCTCCCTCCCTGACACTCTCCCTTCCTGACACTCTCCCTCCCTGACACTCTCCCTCCCTGACACTCTCCCTCCCTGACACTCTCCCTCCCTGACACTCTCCCTCCCTGACACTCTCCCTCCCTGACACTCTCCCTCCCTGACACTCTCCCTTCCTGACACTCTCCCTCTCTGACACTCTCCCTCCCTGACACTCTGCCTTCCTGACACTCTCCCTGACACTCTCCCTCCCTGACACTCTCCCTTCATGACACTCTCCCTCCCTGACACTCTCCCTTCCTGACACTCTCCCTCCCTGACACTCTCCCTCCCTGACACTCTCCCTCCCTGACACTCTCCCTCCCTGACACTCTCCCTCCCTGACACTCTCCCTCCCTGACACTCTCCCTCCCTGACACTCTCCCTTCCTGACACTCTCCCTCTCTGACACTCTCCCACCCTGACACTCTCCCTTCCTGACACTCTCCCTCCCTGACACTCTCCCTCCCTGACACTCTCCCTCCCTGACACTCTGCCTTCCTGACACTCTCCCTCCCTGACACTCTCCCTTCCTGACACTCTCCCTCCCTCCCTGACACTCTCCCTTCCTGACACTCTCCCTCCCTGACACTCTCCCTCCCTGACACTGTCCCTCCCTGACACTCTCCCTCTCAGGGTTAGAGGTCAGAGATTATAACCTACACTGAAGAGGCTGTAGTCCTCTGTGCGGTCCAGCAGCTTTATTAGGGTCAGGGTCAGGGGTCAGTGGTTATAACCTGCACTGAAGACGCTGTAGTCCTCTGTGCGGTCCAGCAGCTTGATTAGGGTCAGAGTCAGGGTTAGAGGTCAGAGGTTATAACCTACACTGAAGAGACTGTAGTCCTCTGTGCGGTCCAGCAGCTTGTCCAGCTGGTAGAGGGAGCGGCTGGCAGCGTGCCAGGGGAGGAACTCTCTCTCCTGGGGCAGGTAGCAGATGATCTGGAGGGGCACGTTCTGGGGCAGGTAGCCAGCCCTGGCAGGAGAGGAGAGAGAGTAGGTTCATTAAGCAATAAGGCCCGAGGGGGTGTGGTATATGGCCAATATACAACGGCTACGGGCTGTTCTTATGTACGACACAACATCAGGGAAGAGAAGAGTGTTCTGGGGCAGGTAGCCCACCCTGCAGATAGATAAATGGAAGAGGTGCATATACCATATAAAATATGTAAGACTAGAGAGTTCTGGGGCAGGTATCTCGACCTGCAGAGAAAGAGATAGGTAACATCCTCTAACACCGTAGGGAAGGTTCTGTGGAGGGCAGGGGAGGCGAGAGAGAGAGGGTATGGGAGGGGGAGGGGAGAGGGTGTGGGAGGGGGAGGGTATGTGAGGGGAGGAGAGGAGAGGAGAGGAGAGGGGATGGGGGGAGGGGAAAGAGAGAGAGAGAGGGGAGGAGAGGAGAGGACAGAGAGGGGGAGGGGAGGGAGAGAGAGAGAGAGAGAGAGAGAGAGAGAGAGGGGGAGGGGAGGGAGAGAGAGAGAGAGAGAGAGAGAGAGAGAGAGAGAGAGAGAGAGAGAGAGAGGTGGAGGGGAGGTGAGGGGAGGGGAGGGGAGGGGGATAGAGAGAGAGAGAGGAGAGGGGAGAGAGAGAGGTGTACATCATCAGAGAAGGGCATCCTCATCGAGCTGATTTGAAGAGTGTGTCAGTGAAATGCTGATGTGCACATTTCTCCACAGGGTGCTGGGCCTAAAAGACAGTCTGACACATCAGATGGTGTTGTACTTTATTCATGCACCCGTCCACCCGCATGTCTACTGACAGACAGGAGGTGCTGTGGGTCCAAAGCATGAGAGAAGTACTTTATATCTTCAGGGCCAGATCCAGGCGTTCTGTAAGCAACCCTGGCCGGTAGCACCCCCCCCCCCCTCCCCCCACCCCCGAAAAAACAACAACAATAATAATAATATACACCAGAAGCTATTTTTTAAATGTGTCGCATCAGCAGTTTCTGTCTTGTTATGACAGTCAATCAATTAACATGTCAGCTGACGATGTTTAGATTGGTAGTTAGTCTAGCCAGCTGCCTAACTTGGATTAATCATGGCTGTAAACCAACAGGCACTCCGGGAGGCACACATTGATTCTGTCAGTCGTTCTCACTAAGATATCCTATTAACGTGGCATAATTCATTACAGAATATGTAGAATTGCTGGAATTAGCTTTAAAAACTGCAGAACGTTATCGCCGCCCCATGGCAGAATGAGTAGAATTGCAGAAAATGAACTTTAAAACTTAAATGTTTCTTTCAGCCATCAAAAGGGGACTACTAAAATGTTTTGCCGTGAGGTGGGGGAGAGGAGAGGAGAGGAGAGGAGAGGAGAGGAGAGGAGAGGAGAGGAGAGGAGAGGAGAGGAGAGGAGAGGAGAGGAGAGGAGAGAAGAGAAGAGGAGAGGAGAGGAGAGGAGAGGAGAGGAGAGGAGAGGAGAGGAGAGGAGAGGAGAGGAGAGGAGAGGAGAGGAGAGGAGAGGAGAGGAGAGGAGAGGAGAGGAGAGGAGAGGAGAGGAGAGGAGAGAAGAGAAGAGAAGAGAAGAGGAGAGGAGAGGAGAGGAGAGGAGAGGAGAGGAGAGGAGAGGAGAGGAGAGGAGAGGAGAGGAGAGGAGAGGAGAGGAGAGGAGAGGAGAGGAGAGGAGAGGAGAGGAGAGGAGAGGAGAGGACTTAGTGACCCCAAAAGGCCAGAGCCGGCCCTGTATACCATGTGCAGGTTTATCCAAATTATTTCTGGACATCATTTAAGTTAACACCAAACCACTGAGAAGACGTGGGGGGCCCCTCCAGCCATATATCCCGCTTGGGGCCCCCCAAAAGGCTATAGCCGGCCCTGTATACCGTGTGCAGGTTTATCATTCTTAATTCTAGACATTTAAGTTAATACCAAACCACGGAGGAGGAGTCAAGACAACAAACAGAACTACATCCCCATTCTCAGCTACTTAGCCTCCCAAATGGCACTCTTATTACCAACATAGTGCACTTATTTAGACCTGGGTCCTGGTAAAAAAAAAGAAGTAGTGCACTACATAGGGATCAGGGTACAATTTGGGATGTATCCTGTGTTCTCACAGCTTGACTCCCACAACACTGCCTGCTGCATTAACATAGATCATCACATTATCTTAGTAAACAAGGCGAATGTGTTGTGTGTTTTAGTCACGCATGCAGATTTTATTCCTTGTACAACACCTGCATTTCTGTCTCAGCTAGTGTCAAATGCTGAGGAGTCCATAAAACGAGCCAGATATACATTTAGCTAGAACCGCACCGGGATTCTCCATGCATCACAGGAACTGTAACAGTTCAGCAACAGGGATCTGAACTCTACTGTCTCTGGCACATTACAACACAGCTGCTAGGACTTAAACACCTCTTCACATTCTGCCTCAATGAGAATCTCTCTCTCTCTATATATATATATATAGATGAGGCTTTCAACTCTCCAGCCTGAGCTAAAATTAGCCTCCGCTCTTCCCCCAAAATACTTGCCATTGATGCCGGTTCTCTCTGCCTCTCTGCCTCTCTGCCTCTCTGCCTCTCTGCCTCTCTGTCTCTCTCTCTCTCCCTGCCTCTCTGTCTCTCTGTCTCTCTCTCTCTCCCTGCTTCTCTCTCTCTCTCTCTCCCTGCTTCTCTCTGTCTCTCTCTCCCTGCCTCTCTCCCTGCCTCTCTCTCTCTCTCTCTCTCTCTCTCTCTCTCTCTCTCTCTCTCTCTCTCTCTCTCTTTCTCTGTCTCTCTCTCTCTCTCTCGCTCTCTCTCGGTCTGTCTACAGACGTTATCATTATCTCCAGTCCTCTCTTGTTTCTAACCAACAAGAAGTTCCATTATTAAGATGAAATAGTCTGTAGTTGTATTAGTGGTATGTACAGGATATGCATGGTATACTGTAGTGGTATGTACAGGATACGCATGGTATACTGTAGTGGTATGTACAGGATACGCATGGTATACTGTAGTGGTATGTACAGGATACGCATGGTATACTGTAGTGGTATGTACAGGATACGCATGGTATAGTGTAGTGGTATGTACAGGATACGCATGGTATACTGTAGTGGTATGTACAGGATATGCATGGTATACTGTAGTGGTATGTACAGGATACGCATGGTATACTGTAGTGGTATGTACAGGATACGCATGGTATACTGTAGTGGTATGTACAGGATACGCATGGTATACTGTAGTGGTATGTAGAGGATACGCATGGTATACTGTAGTGGTATGTACAGGATACGCATGGTATACTGTAGTGTTATGTACAGGATACGCATGGTATACTGTAGTGGTATGTACAGGATACGCATGGTATACTATAGTGGTATGTACAGGATATGCATGGTATACTGTAGTGGTATGTACAGGATATGCATGGTATACTATAGTGGTATGTACAGGATACGCATGGTATACTATAGTGGTATGTACAGGATACGCATGGTATACTGTAGTGGTATGTACAGGATATGCATGGTATACTGTAGTGGTATGTACAGGATACGCATGGTATACTGTAGTGGTATGTACAGGATACGCATGGTATACTGTAGTGGTATGTACAGGATACGCATGGTATACTGTAGTGGTATGTACAGGATACGCATGGTATACTGTAGTGGTATGTACAGGATACGCATGGTATACTGTAGTGGTATGTACAGGATACTCATGGTATACTGTAGTGGTATGTACAGGATACGCATGGTATACTGTAGTGGTATGTACAGGATACACATGGTATACTGTAATGGTATGTACAGGATATGCATGGTATACTGTAGTGGTATGTACAGGATACGCATGGTATACTGTAGTGGTATGTACAGGATATGCATGGTATACTGTAGTGGTATGTACAGGATACGCATGGTATACTGTAGTGGTATGTACAGGATACGCATGGTATACTGTAGTGGTATGTACAGGATACGCATGGTATACTGTAGTGGTATGTACAGGATACGCATGGTATACTGTAGTGGTATGTACAGGATATGCATGGTATACTGTAGTGGTATGTACAGGATACGCATGGTATACTGTAGTGGTATGTACAGGATACGCATGGTATACTGTAGTGGTATGTACAGGATATGCATGGTATACTGTAGTGGTATGTACAGGATATGCATGGTATACTGTAGTGGTATGTACAGGATATGCATGGTATACTGTAGTGGTATGTACAGGATATGCATGGTATACTGTAGTGGTATGTACAGGATACGCATGGTATACTGTAGTGGTATGTATAGGATACGCATGGTATACTGTAGTGGTATGTACAGGATACGCATGGTATACTGTAGTGGTATGTACAGGATACGCATGGTATACTGTAGTGGTATGTACAGGATACGCATGGTATACTGTAGTGGTACGTACAGGATTCGCATGGTATACTGTAGTGGTATGTACAGGATACGCATGGTATACTGTAGTGGTATGTACAGGATACGCATGGTATACTGTAGTGGTATGTACAGGATACGCATGGTATACTGTAGTGGTATGTACAGGATACGCATGGTATACTGTAGTGGTATGTACAGGATATGCATGGTATACTGTAGTGGTATGTACAGGATGCGCATGGTATACTATAGTGGTATGTACAGGATACGCATGGTATACTATAGTGGTATGTACAGGATACTCATGGTATACTCTAGTGGTATGTACAGGATACGCATGGTATACTATAGTGGTATGTACAGGATACTCATGGTATACTATAGTGGTATGTACAGGATACGCATTGGCCATATACCACACCTACTCTGGCCTTATAGCTTAATTACAGCCAGGATAAAGAACGAACATCTACACTTTAATAGACTTTAATGATGCAGTTGCTCTCCTAAGAGCTCCCAGCAGGCGGGCAGACAGAGCACAGAGCTGGGGCCTCACACCCAGCACACCATGAAACCCCTCTAATAGAGAGGACTGGCTCCCTGAAGGTAACCTCCTCTAATAGAGAGGACTGGCTCCCTGAAGGTAACAGCCTCTAATAGAGAGGACTGGCTCCCTGAAGGTAACAGCCTCTAATAGAGAGGACTGGCTCCCTGAAGGTAACAGCCTCTAATAGAGAGGACTGGCTCCCTGAAGGTAACAGCCTCTAATAGAGAGGACTGGCTCCCTGAAGGTAACAGCCTCTAATAGAGAGGACTGGCTCCCTGAAGGTAACAGCCTCTGATAGAGAGGACTGGCTCCCTGAAGGTAACAGCCTCTAATAGAGAGGACTGGCTCCCTGAAGGTAACAGCCTCTGATAGAGAGGACTGGCTCCCTGAAGGTAACAGCCTCTAATAGAGAGGACTGGCTCCCTGAAGGTAACAGTCTCTAATAGAGAGGACTGGCTCCCTGAAGGTAACATCCTCTAATAGAGAGGACTGGCTCCCTGAAGGTAACAGCCTCTAATAGAGAGGACTGGCTCCCTGAAGGTAACCTCCTCTAATAGAGAGGACTGGCTCCCTGAAGGTAACAGCCTCTAATAGAGAGGACTGGCTCCCTGAAGGTAACAGCCTCTAATAGAGAGGACTGGCTCCCTGAAAGTAACAGCCTCTAATAGAGAGGACTGGCTCCCTGAAGGTAACCTCCTCTAATAGAGAGGACTGGCTCCCTGAAGGTAACAGCCTCTAATAGAGAGGACTGGCTCCCTGAAGGTAACAGCCTCTGATAGAGAGGACTGGCTCCCTGAAGGTAACAGCCTCTAATAGAGAGGACTGGCTCCCTGAAGGTAACAGCCTCTAATAGAGAGGACTGGCTCCCTGAAGGTAACAGCCTCTGATAGAGAGGACTGGCTCCCTGAAGGTAAAAGCCTCTAATAGAGAGGACTGGCTCCCTGAAGGTAACATCCTCTAATAGAGAGGACTGGCTCCCTGAAGGTAACAGCCTCTAATAGAGAGGACTGGCTCCCTGAAGGTAACAGCCTCTGATAGAGAGGACTGGCTCCCTGAAGGTAACAGCCTCTAATAGAGAGGACTGGCTCCCTGAAGGTAACAGCCTCTAATAGAGAGGACTGGCTCCCTGAAGGTAACAGCCTCTGATAGAGAGGACTGGCTCCCTGAAGGTAACAGCCTCTAATAGAGAGGACTGGCTCCCTGAAGGTAACAGCCTCTAATAGAGAGGACTGGCTCCCTGAAGGTAACAGCCTCTGATAGAGAGGACTGGCTCCCTGAAGGTAACAGCCTCTAATAGAGAGGACTGGCTCCCTAAAGGTAACAGCCTCTGAGAAGCAGACATCTTTAAAACACTTTGGGATTTACTCTAGCCTGCCTGGGGTGCCATGTGGGCTGGGTTTGCAGATGTGCAGCTATTCTATTGGTTCCATTGCACCAGGCAAGCTTAATCGACCACATATAAAGCATTTGAAATGCTGTCAACTTTGAATCTCAGGTCTTATGTGAAGTCCACCTAGACCCCTATTCCATTCCATTCAGTTTTGCATGATTGATTTAGCGCAGCTGTAGCTAACTCAGATGTGTGTGTGTGTGTGTGTGTGTGTGTGTGTGTGTGTGTGTGTGTGTGTGTGTGTGTGTGTGTGTGTGTGTGTGTGTGTGTGTGTGTGTGTGTGTGTGTGTGTGTGTGTGTGTGTGTGTGTGTGTGTATGGTGCTGATGAACATTTCTTCCTGGTCTAGTCATGCTAGGTATTTTTTTATATTTTCCTAACCTCAACTTCAATATACTCTCCTGAAATCTGCCTCACCCAATGTGGAATGGATCTGCTATTTTCTTTACTTTTGAACCAGAACCCCCAACAGAAGCTAGCCAGCTAACTAGCTACTAGTCAGCTAGCCACTGCTAGTGGTCATCAGCTACCTTTAGCCCGGACAACTCTCGCCAGTCCGCACAGTGCGACTCAAACCAGAGCAAATCTGACTTATTTTTCTCCATATCTCCGGATTCCTACCTCAAGCTTTGAACCTCTTCACCTGGATCAACGCAGGCTAGCTAGCTGCTATCTGAGTGGCTACTCCTGGCTAACGTCTCTGTCCCGCAGCAAGAACCAATTAGCCTGGAGCTAGCCTATGCTAGGCCCATCTCCCAGCTAGCCGAAGAGGTCCATCAGCCACTCCTTGGGCTACAATACCTATTTTGCCAATCGGCCTGCACCCATCACGACTGGCCTACCGACGTAATTCGCCTGAGGGTTTTTTTTCAGCTGGCTCCTCCGTCGTGACGTCCCCTGAATGCCCATCTGCTAGCCTGATAGCCGCGGGCCGCTAGCTGCCTAGAGTATATCGGACTGTTAGCGGCAGGGTAGCCTAGTGTTTAGAGCGTTGGACTAGTAACTGGAAGGTTGCAAGTTCAAATCCCCAAGCTGACAAGGTAAAAGTCTGTCGTTCTGACCCTGAACAAGGCAGTTAACCCACTGTTCCTAGGCCGTCATTGAAAATAAGAATTTGTTCTTAACTGACTTGCCTAGTTAAATAAATAAAAGCCCCGCAGGACAAATTCTTTGGCCACAAAACCTATTTTGCCAATTGGCCTGGACCCTTTTACCACACGGAGCCCTGCTGATCCATGACGACTGGTCTGCCAACGTAACAGCACGAGGGGTCTACAACAGACTTCTTCCATCGCGACTCCCCTCTAAGGCCCTTCTGCTAGCTTGATAGCCTCGGTCCGCTAGCTGCCTGAAACGCTGTGTCTCTGGCTCGCCGAGCCACTCACTGGACCCCTATGATCACTTGGCTACGCATGCCTCTCCCTAATGTCAATATGACTTGTCCATTGCTGTTTTGGTTAGTAATTATTGCCTTATTTCACTGTAGAGACTCTATTCCTGTACAATACGCCTTAGTTAACCCTTTAGGTTCCCCCTCCCACTCATGCGGTGACCTCACCTGGTTTAAATGATGTCTCTAGAGACAAAATCTCTCTCATTGTCATTCAGTGCAACGTTTACCTCAACTGTATTCACATCCTACCATATCTTTGTCTGTACATTATTCCTTGAATCTATTGTACCGTGCCCAGAAACCTGCTCCTTTTCTCTCTGTTCCGAACGTACTAGACGACCAGATCTTATAGCCTTTAGCCGTACCCTTATCCCACTTCTCCTCTGTTTCTCTGGTGATGTAGAGGTTAATCCATGCCCTGCAGTGCCTAACTCCACTCCCATTCCCCAGGCGCTCTCATTTGTTGACTTCTAAAAGCCTTGGTTTCATGCATTTTAACATTAGAAGCCTCCTTCTTAAGTTTGTTTTGTTCACTGGCTTAGCACACTCTGCCAACCCGGATATCCTAGCCGTGTCTGAATCCTGGCTTAGGAAGACCACCAAAACCCCTGACATTTCCATCCCTAACTATAACATTTTCCGACAAGATAGAACTGCAAAAGGGGGCGGAGATGCAATCTACTGCAGAGATAGCCTGCAGAGTTCTGCCATACTGACCAGGTCTGTGCTCAAACAATTTGAGCTTCTACTTTTAAAAATCCACCTTTCCAGAAACAAGTCTCTCACCGTTGTCGATTATTATAAACGACCTTCTGCCCCCAGCTGTGCCC